>NW_006922434.1:410974-413658 GCF_000298275.1 Orycteropus afer afer
TGAAATTGGACCAAACACGGGTCCCTGCCCAGAGCGCAGTCAGGTCAAAACAGTTACACATAAAGTGATTAAGAGGAGAAAAAATTATTTATTGCAAAGTGGCAATGCAAGGAGACAGGGGCCGTACCCAAATTTGACTCCTTGAATGGTGGTCAGGATCAGTTTTTGTAAGTTTCAGGAGAGGGGGTTATACATATTCATAAAAACTTCAGGAATTTGGGCGTGAATTAGTTGAGAACTGGCTGAAATTAGCTTTGCCTCGGTTTAAAGGGACAGTCATTTCTTAATGCTGTGCATTTGCACACTGGATGAGTCATACTGGCTTCCTGTCATTAGCTGATTGGAGCTCAGGTGGAGGGGAGAATATCAGTTCCCAGCAACTTTGTTCCTGTTCATCTCACTGGGCACATCCACAGGCCAAGGTCACTTTTCAAGTTGTCTCCCAAGACACATTAACATGCTTATCACCTGTTTCTAGGGGATAACAGGGAGACAATGTGTAAATTGACCTTTCATTCCATTCAGTTCTTAAGGAACTGAGTTATCATTTTACTTATCTACCTTCAACCCAGAATGCAGGCTGAACTTTGACTTCACCTGGCTTCATCACCTGTAATGGCGATGAATTGATCTGCCACCAATCATGATTTTGTGATGATTCTCTTTTTTTTCAATCATACATAATTAGCCCCATGGCCATAACTCAGCTGACTTCATTCAACTTTCTGTACTGTGTACATGCTGAGGGTTTCCCTCATCCTGGATGATTGTCTTTGGGTTTCCTTTGTCCTGCCCAAGGCTTGATAAAAATGTCTCCATTGAACCTGTTTGAATCTGGGGTCTCTTTTCCCCTCTTATAGGAGTTACTCCCAAAATGAGTCTGTGCTTGTGCAACTTGATCCAATTAAACCACACCAAGCATAGAAGACAGAAAAAGGTTTACTCACTTGTGCACAAGCAGGGACACACTGGCTCATGCTCTGATAGTCTGCTCCACTTGGAGATTAACATGGGTTTACAAAGGTATAGTAAACAAAGGATTTATGCATGCAGACACATAGGGAAGGAAATATGGTAAAAGTTACAAAGCATTTGTTGAAGTATAGGCTTAAACATCATCTATAAGCTAATTTGTTGCATCCTTGCTGATTGGTGAAATACAGGCACTACTTGGGGTGAATCACTGAAGCCCGTAAACAGGAAACCTGAGGTGGGAGAATAGAAAGGCACTTTTATTTCTTTGGACAAGGAAGGGAACAAGCTGGGATAATGCCTCCAAGACTGCTCCAAGGAAGGCTCCTTCAAGCTTCCCTTATATGTACAGTGTACACCACAGGAAGTCATACAAAATCATGGGTATACATACTTCTACATTCTACACAGGTGCAGTTAGGGTTACATACTTCTCCATACATCCATAGTATAAAAAATTGTGGCTAAACTACACAGAGGTGGACAAGTTAATATCCATGAGGCACTTAATGACCTAAACGTCACCTAGAGTGCAAAGATGCCTGCCAAACTGACTCAGGCTGTTTTTGGTTAGCCTGGGAAGGTCAGGGTAAATAGGATGGAGGGGGGCAGGTTGGCTCACTTAACTGTCCTGCTTGTCTTGTAAGGCCAGTGTGCTCTGTCTTATACTGAAGTTGTTACATCCTAAGAGTTGTTTAACAAAGCATTCTGTCAGGGGCTACTTTTATGTCACATCTATAGTATCCTCCTTATTTTAACAAACTTAGTCTCTACCTTAGTTACAAATTTGCAAAGGACTATTAGAAACACGGTAGAAAACCCCAGTAAGTAAAATTATATTTTGGGAGTCAGGAAGTGTACTATTGTTAGGCAGGAATGTAAGACAGGAGGGCTGCCCTGGGGGCAGACCTGAAGAGAGAAGAAAAGGGAGAGAGGCAGAATATTTAAGAAAGTTAATGAGCTAACAGCTGCAACTGCACATAACCACCTGTGAGATTTGGCCAATTAAAATTAAGCAGAACAACCACAGACCATGAAATATTTAAGGAGGTTAATGAGCTAACACCTGCAACTGCCCAAAACCGCCTGTGAGATTTGGCCAATTAATCAGGGTCACAGGACCTTGACTCAACAGTCCCAGCCCCGCCTTAAGAACACCGCTTTTGCAAAGTACAAAAAACAATAAGTGAGGCAGTTTGGCATCTTTGTCATTACATGGAAAAGACCTGTCTCCACTCTTCTGGAGAAGCCCTTTGATTTTTAACAGCCCTCCCCACTCACAGAGAGAGGTTCGTTTCCCCTCTGGAAACATACTTTGCTTTCAATAGAGTCCTGGGTGCTTGTGTGATCGGCACTTGGCTTAACTTGTCAAGCTACCTGCCTGTGGATTGCTCACTTGCAGAGATTCTTCCCATGAGTAGGGCCAGGACTAGGAAGAGGGCTTCAATCGCCCAGATAATACTGACTTGATATATACCTATCTTAGCAACATATTTATTTGTAATAAGGTCTAACTTCATTTGATATTATCTGTTCTATTTCTCATTCTCCTACTGACCAAGGTGTCAGCTGCACAGACATTCTTAACAAACACTAAGTAGCTCTTTATCTTGGATTAAAAATTCTGACTTCTGCCTTCTTTGACTGGTGCTATTAAGTCTTGGGGCCGACATACCTATGGTCATCTGGTGACTTGTATTTAAGTTGACTAA
>NW_006922434.1:413788-414520 GCF_000298275.1 Orycteropus afer afer
TTAGGTAGACTAAAGCAACTCTGCTATGCATGCTTCCATTTGGTACCATAGCCAATGGATTCAAAGGGAACAGCCTGTTCTGCCTGGTATTTGGAAGCTATCCTGTTGGAGATGGAGAACTGTTCTATATATGCCTCCACATAGCACAGTATTAGAGGGACTCTATATGTCTCTCCCTCAGCCATTGTATACCCTAAAGTCTAAATGATACACAGAAACTCAATGTAGATTTTCCTTGCACAACCCCTCCAAGAGAAGGGGCTCATACACTTTGGCACCTAGTCTGGAATTGTATCTTTTGATCTTTCTGACATTTAGATAAACCACTTAGGTTTCAGAGAAAAGGGCAGTGATTTTTGTCTGAAGCCTAAAAATTCCAGCAGGTGAAATAGGAAATACCACAGCCACAGGGTTTGCTCTATGTTCTGTTTCTTCACATAGAAGAAATCCTAATACATAGTTTCATTTTTAGTGGCTTCAAAGGTTGACAGTGTTTTTTTGGGGGCAAGCAAGGTTAAGAGTCAACCAAGAGGGATGGGGTCAGAAGTTCTAGACCAGTGGTTCTCAATTCTGCCTACATATTGAATTGTTGTTGTTGTTGTTAGGTGTCATCAAGTCAACTCCGACTCATAGCTACACTATATACAACAGAACAAAACACTGCCTGGTCCTGTGGCAGCCTCACTATCCTTGCTATATACCTGAGCCCATCGTTGAAGCCACTGTATCAAT
>NW_006922434.1:416560-417389 GCF_000298275.1 Orycteropus afer afer
GGTATCCATTTGTTGAAACATCTTAAGGGCTATTCTGTCAATTCCTGGAGCTGTGTTCTTCAGTGCAGCTTCAACTTCTTCCTTCAGTACCATTGGTTCTTGATCATATGCCACAACCTGAAGTGGATGAACATTGACCAATTCTTTTTGGTACAGTAACTCTGTGTATTCCTTCCATCTTCTTTTGATGTTTCCTGCATCATTCAATATATTGCCCATAGACCCTTTCAATATTACAACTCAAGTCTTAAATTTCCTCTTCAGTTCTTTCAGCATGAGAAAAGCCAAGTGTGTTCTTCCTTTTTGGTTTTCTAACCCCAGATCTTTGTACATTTCATTATAATAATTGACTTTGTCTTCTTGAGCTGCTCTTTGGAATGGGTACAACTATGGTTCTCTTTCATTCAGGCAGTGGTTTGGAACAGCTAAGGGAGACCAGTAAGTGAGCGAACTAATATTTAATATTAGTTGTTGGCCTTGGAGTTTTGGCCTTGGTACTGATATTTTAAGAATAATTCTCCCATGGTAACTTACTGTCCAGCCAGAAGGAGAATCACTGATTTAAACAGACTTCTTTTAGAAACACCACGCTTTAATAGTGTAGAAACTTCTATTTATACATTCATAATTACATGTGGTTCATGGCATTTTTTCAGAATAAGATGAATTTGCTCTAATTATCATATACCCTTGGTGTGAGTGACTTAATGAAATACAACTTTATGTGAAACAGTACAATATATCTTGGCTACTTCTAGAATAGGAGCTCTGGTAGCATAGTGGCTAAAGCACTTGACTGCTAACCAGAAGGCTGGCGGTTCAAACCCAC
>NW_006922434.1:417489-424489 GCF_000298275.1 Orycteropus afer afer
CTACTTCCGTAGTGATACTGCCTCGGAAACCCAAGGAGGGGTCGCTATGAGTCAGGGCCAACTCGACGGCACATAACAACAACAACAACAACAACTTCTAGAATATATTTTCAAATCCATCTTTGTGATAGATTGCAGCAGAATTACTGGATTTTGTTTCATTTTTATTTGTGTGAATAGTGTCTAATATGGAATCATTTATTATGTTTTCCTAAGCATGCATTCAGGAGCTCTGGTAGCACAGTGCCTAATGTATTTGACTGCTAATCAGAAGGCTGGTGGTTTAAACCCACCAGCCACTCCTTGAAAGGAAGATTGGGTCATCTACTTCCATAGTGATACTACCTTGGAAACCCAAGGAGGAGTCAAGACGAGTCAGATCCAACTCAACAGCTGTGAGTTTGGTTATTTGGAAACATGCATTCAGAACTTATATTTAACATATCAAAGAAATGCACACATAGAATGCAGGCATACCTCAGAGATAATGCAGGTTCAGTTCTAGACCACTCTAATAAATGAATATTGAAATAAAGCAAGTCACATGAAATTTTCACTTCCCTATGTATATCAAAGTTATGTTTAAACTATAATATAGTCTATTAATTTGCAATAGCATTATGAAAAAGTTTTAAATATTGTGAGATGTTCCAAAGTGTGACAGAGATATGAAATGAGCACATGCTGTTAGAAAAAAGGTAGCAATAGACTTACTCCACGTAGGATCCCCACAAACTTTCTATGTGTAAAAAATGCAGTATCTGTGAAGCACAATAAAACCAAGTGAAATGTAACAAAGTATGCCTGTAATGAAGATCACAAAAAAGTTTTAAACTCTAACCTTATTTTCAAAAAGGGAAATTATTCACAGTATTTTCACATGAATTTAATATTTTTAAAAGTAGTCTTCCTGATAAAAAGTAATATACTTTTTAGCAAAATATACTTTTTAGCAAAATATACTAAACTCATGAAAGGAGTAGTAGTTAATTTGAATAGGCCAATATCTATCTAACAAATTGAATCAATAATTAATAATCTTAAAAAAGAAAACACCAATATGAAATGGCTTCACTAATGAATTCAAACACATGTTTGAAGGAGAATTTAGGCCAATTTTCTACAGTTTGTTTCAGAAAATAGCAGCAGAAGAAACTTTTTTGTATCTCATTCTATGAAACCAACATTAGCCTAATTCTAAAACAGAGAAAGATACAGCTAGGAATAGAAATTATAGACTAATATCTCTCGTGGACATAGAAGCAAAAATTATTTTTTTAAAAAAATAAAACATCAAATATAGCAATGTGTAAAAATAATTATATGTCACAGAAAATGAAGCTCAACATTTGAAAATCAAATTGTGTGATTATAACAATGTTGTTATTGTTGTTGTTGTTATGTGCCGTCAAGTCGGACCCTACTCATAGCAACCCCTCCTTGGGTTTCCGAGGCAGTATCACTATGGAAGTAGATAGCCCCATCTTCCTTCTGAGGAGTGGCTGGTGGGTTTGAACCACCAGCCTTCTGGTTAGCAGTGCCTTAGCCACTATGCTACCAGAGCTCCTGTGATTATAACAATAGAGGCAAAAAAAGCATTTAATAGAATCCAAAATTCTTTCATGATTTAAAAAAAAAAAAAAAAACTTAATGGAGAGGAATGTCACCAACCTGATGAAAAACAACTACAAAATCTGACAGTTAGCATCATACTTAAAGGTGAGAAACTAAATGCTTTTCCCTAAAATCACAAATGAGAAAAAGATGTCTTCTCTTGGCACTACTATTCAACGTAATACTGAAAGTCCTAGATAACATAATAGAACAGTAAAAAGAAATGAAAAGTATACAAATTAAGAAGGAAAAAATAAAACAATCTTTGTTTGCAGATGATACAATTATCTATGTAGAAAATCAACAAAAATACTCCTGGAACAAATAAGCAACAATAGTAAGTCTACAGGATTAAAGTTAATACACAAATGTTGATTTATTTTCTACAGACCAGCAATGAACATTTGGAATTTGAAATTAAAAACACACCACCATTTATATTAGCTCTTCCTCAACAAATCAAATACTTAGATATAAATCTAACAAAATATGTACAATATTTATATGGTGAAAACTACAAAACTCTGGTGAAATAAATCATAATCTTCCATGCTCTTGTGTAGAAGATGTAAGATGTCAATTCTTCCCAAGTTGATTTGTATTATGAAACAGAATCTCAAGCAAAATTTCAGCAAAGTATTTAGTTAATATTGACAAACTGAGTTTTAAAGTTTATATAGAAAGGATAAGACTCAGAATAGCCAAAAAATACTGAAAAAGAACAAAATCTGGGAACTGATACTATGTGACTTCAAGCAACAGTGAATAAATAGTTAAATATTGGTAAAAGACTAGACAAATAGATCAATGAAACAGAATAGAAAGCCCAGAAATATACCCATAGGAATATAAATAAATGATCTTTGACAAAAGAGCAAAAGCAATTTTGTGGAAAAATGATAATACCTTCAACAAATGGTGTTGGACCAACTGGACATCCACATGGAAAAAAATAAATTTAGACACAGATCTTACACCTTTCACACACACAAAAAAAAAAATCAAAAGTGATCACAGACCTTGATGTTAAACCCTTTAACCCCATGAAAGCGATTTTTTTTTCCTTATCTTTGATCAAAAATAAAATGCCAGAATTAAACTTAGGCTTATGCTGTTTCCTGCAAAATTAGATGAGACTTTTCACAGATACTTGTCCTTGGGCCTCTTATCTAGTTAAACAACCATAATTAACTAAGGGAATATTTTTCTCTGCAGTCAAGCCAGGATGTGAAAGGAATGAAACCCAAAGAAGTGTGTTTTGACAGAGATACATTAGTGTCAAGTGGCTTTAAGAAATATTTCTTTCATGATAAGGATATGGAAGCAGTCTCAAAAAGAAACCTTAGGCAGCCAACTAGTTATCTACGTTTCCCAGGCAACCAAAAACGTTTCACTTGGGCAAACAGTTTCTAAGGAAAAAGATTTAGTGTTAATTCTTATCACTAGCTCTGGCCCAAGAAATGTTTTATATCAACCTAGACATTTTTAGAACTTGTTCTGAAAGGTATACATTATAAGTATCCTGTGACTATGATATTAAATCTTTGTAGCCCATCTAACCATATCTAAGCATTTGTATCCAAAATAAACCTTTCCCAACTCCTTTAAACCTCCTTTTTTTAACCTCAAAAAACAAATTCCAAACAATCAATGATTTCGTTGTAACCTCTTTGTTTCTTGCCCTATATTTGTCCCTACTTGGGGCCCTTTCACTGAAACCTGTTTTCACTTATGTAAGCTAGTGGTTTTCCATTCAAATACCTCTCTAATAAATAAATCCTCTAAATTTTCATTAAGTTCTGAGTGTTTTTTTCCCTATGGCAAACCAAAACTATATAACATCTACAAAATACCATAGGAGAAAACCTACATGACCACAGGTTTGACAATGAGATACAACACCCAAACCCTGATTCATAAAAGAAAAGAAAATAATTCAGGTGAATTTCATGAAAATTAAACACTTCTATTCTGTGAAAGGCACTCTTAAGAGAATGAATAAACAAGCCACACACTGGGATCTTTGTCAAACATTTATAAGACAAAGAATTTGTATTCAAGATATATAAAGTATTCTTTAATCTAACCAATAAGAAAACAAACAACTCAAAAAATGAGTTAAATATGAACAGACACTTCACCAAAGATATGCAATGGAAAATAGGTGTACGCAAATATCATCAACATTATTCTTTATTAAAGACTTGCAAATTAAAACAACAATGATATACTACTACACATCTATTAGAATACCGGTTAAGATGTGAAGCAAGAAGAACTCATTCATTGCAGGTGGGAATGCAAAATGGTACAGTTATCTTTGAAGAGAGTTTGGTAGCTTCCTACAAAGATGAACAGATTTACCATGCAATCCAGCAATCATTTATCCACATGAGCTTAAAATGTATGCCCACACAAAACCCTACCCATTGAATGTTCACTGCAGTTTCCCTCATAGTTGACAAAAGTTGGAAGTAATCAAGATTTATTTCAATAGCTGAGTGGATGAAGAAACTCTGATGCATCCATACAATGGAGTATTATTCATTGGTTAAAAAAAATAATAATCTATCAAGTTATGAAAAGACAGGGACAAAGCTTAAATTCATTTTGGGAGCTCTAGTTGCTTACTGAAATAAGCCAGTCTGAAGAATCTATATATGATATGATTCCAACTATATGACATTCCAGGATAGATAAAGCTATACAGACAGATAAAAGATCTGTTGTAGCCAGGGCCTCAGGGGCGGGGGAAACAAGAATAGGTAAAGGGACAGGATATTTTATAGGTATTAAAACTACTCTGCATGATATAATAATAATAGGTAATTAAACATTATGTATTTTTATTAAAAGCCATAAAACCCATTGCTGTCCAGTCTATTCGATTCTGATTCACAATGATCCTACAGGACAGAGTTGAACTGCCACATAGGGTTTCCAAGAATGTGATCTTTATGGATACAGACTGCCACATCTTTCTCCCATAGAGTACTGGGTGGGCTCAAATCACCAACCTTTGTGTTAGCAACCAAGCACTTAACTGCTGTGCTACCAGGAAAAAACAAAACCAAACTCACTGTCATTATGTCAATTATGCAATTATGCAAAAATGCTCATGATCATTAGCCGTTAAAAAACCAAACTCAGTGTCATCTAGTGAAACATGACTCACAGTGACCCCTCCTTGCGTTTCTGAGGCGATATCATTACGGAAGTAGATTGCCCAACCTTCCTTCTGAGGAGTGGCTTGTGGGTTTGAACTGCCAACCTTCTCCGACTCATAGCAACCCCTCCTTGAGTTTCTGAAGCAGTATCTCTATGGATGTATTTTGCCCAGTCTTCCTTTTGAGGAGTGGCTGGTGGGTTTGAATCACCAGCCTTTGGATTAGTAGTCAAATACCTTAGGCACTATACCACACCAGAGCTCCACCAGGACTTCTTATCAAAATCCATATGACTATACAATATAAAGAGTGGACCTTAATGTAAATATGGAGTCAATTAAAGATAATGTTATCAGTATTGATTTATTAATTGTAAGAAATATACCACACTAATGCAAGACCTATGACTTGTCTTTCAGTTTGTTGTACTGTGGTGGCTTGCATGTTGATATGATGCTGGAAGATATCCCACTGTTACTTCAGATACTAGCAGGGTCACCCATAGTAGATAGTTTCATTTGTGGATGTGGCATGACTCAAAATGAGAAGAAACAGCTGCAAACATCCTTTAATAATAATGATGCAGAATATAACAAGTATGAATCCAGGAAAATTAGATGTTGTGAAAAATGAAATGGAAGGTTTAAGCTTGATATTCTAGGCATTTAGTGAGCTGAAATGGACAGGTATTGGCCATTTTGAATCAGGCAATCATGGTATGCTATATCGGGGATGTCAAATTGAAGAGGAATGGCATTACATTTATCATCAAAAAGAACATTACAAGATGTAACTGAAGTACAATGCAGTCAGTGTATCAACAAGGAAGACCAGTTAATACTACTATTATTGAAGTTTAAGCACAAATTGCCAAATCCAAAGATGAAGGAATAGAAGATTTTTTTACCAACTTCTACATTCTGAAATTCACCAAACATGCAATTGAGATGTATTGATAGCTATTGGTGATTGGAATGTGAAAGTTGGAAAAAAGTATGATGCATCAGTAGTTAGAAAATATGGCCTAGGTGATAGAAAAGACACTGGAGATAGCATGATAGAATTTTGCAAGACCAAGAACTTATTCATTGCAAATACCTGTTTTTAAACAACATAACCACCAACTCTAAATGTGGACCTCATCAGATAGAGTACACAGGAATCAACTTGACTCCATCTGTGCAAAGACACAATGGAGAAGCTCAATATCATCAATCAAAACAAGGCCAGGGACTGACTGTGGAACAGAAAATCAATTGTGTATATGAATGTTTCACTTGAACCTTAAGAAAATTAAAACAAGTCCACAAGAGACAAAATATGACCTTGAATATATCCCATCTGAATTTAGAGATGATCTGAAGAATAGATTTGACTCATCAATGATGACATCAAGAGCATCATAGATGAAGAAAGCAAACAGTCATTCAAAAGACAGGAAAGGAAGAAAAGACCAAAAATGGATGTTAGTAGAGACTCTGAAATTTGTGAATGGGGAATGGCTAAAGTGAATGGAAAAAATGATGAAGTAAAAGGGGATATTCAAGAGGTCAACAAACATGAAAAAATGCTCATGATCATTAGCCGTTAAAAAACCAAACTCAGTGTCATCTAGTGAAACATGACTCACAGTGACCCCTCCTTGGGTTTCTGAGGCGATATCATTACGGAAGTAGATTGCCCAACCTTCCTTCTGAGGAGTGGCTTGTGGGTTTGAACTGCCAACCTTCTGGTTATCAGTAAAATTCCTTATCAAAACAACAGTGAAATACCATCTTGCCCTAGCACTAGAAACAAAGTTACAGGAAGGAAAATAAAAAATGCTGGTGAAGATGTGGAGAGATTGGGACTCTCATACACTATTGGTGGGACTGTAAAATAATACAACCACTGTGGAAAAAAGTATGGTGATTCCTTAATAAGTTGGTGCTAGAAATACCATTTGACCCAGCCATTCCATTCCTAGACTTATATCCTATAAAGGTGAGAGCCAGGAAAAGAACAGATATATGCACACCCATGTTCATCATATTTCATTATAGTAATTGGTTTTGTCTGCTCGAGCTACTCTTTGAAATCTTCTGTTCAGATCTTTTATCTTGTCATTTCTACCATTGGCTTTAGCTTCTCTCCGCTCAAGAGCAAGTTTCAGAGACTCTTCTGTCATCCATTTTGGTCTTCTCTTCCTTTCTTGTCTTTTTAGTGATCTCTTGCTTTCT
>NW_006922434.1:425118-426017 GCF_000298275.1 Orycteropus afer afer
TAGATTCATACTTCATACATTCCATGTTCTGATGATTAATGGATGTCTGCAGCTATTTCTCTTCAATTTGGGTGGTGCCCCATCAGCAAATGGAGGCCTCCAAAGTTTTACGTTATCCATAGGAGTAAGGCTGGGTTTACTCAGATGTTGCAGCTCTTTCCCAGTCCTATTTGGAGACCCTTCTAACCTAACTGGACTATTCATAATGTTGTGGTGTAACAGTGTTTCTTTGCTATTCATAAAGTTTTCCCTGGCCAATTTTTTGAGAAGTGGAAAGCCTCCTCCTTCTTCTTAGTCTGTCTCATCCTGTAAGCTGGACATTTAGAGACCATCTATTCTTTAGATGGTCTCTAAATTTAGGAAGGATATATTCAAGATCATATTTTGGCTCTCATGGACTTATTGATCATGTTCATCACAACACTATTTACAATACCCAAAAGATGGAAACAACCTAGGTGCCCTACAACAGAAGAATGGATAACCAAACTATGGTACTACACACAATGGAATACTATGCAACCCTAAAGAATAACATAGGATCAGCAAAACACCGTATATTGTGGATGAACTTGGATTATGCTGAGTGAAATAATTCAATCACAGAAGGACAAATATTGTATTAGTCTCTTATTATAAAAAGTCAAGGAAAGGTTTATATATGGAAGGAAATTTTCTTTGTTGGTTACCAGGGGTAGGAGGGGAGGAAAGGATTGGGAACACTGTTAAGGAGAGACAAGTGTTGATTTCAGTGAAGAGAAGGGCAATGTACCAAATATGAGTAATAAACATGGTGACATTTAGGAAGAGGAAGACATAGAGATGTGCATGGGAGGTACAGACAGCAAAGGTGAACCCTTTCACACATACAGTACTGCATTATCAGTGAAGGCAAACAT
>NW_006922434.1:426611-427882 GCF_000298275.1 Orycteropus afer afer
AAAAAAAAAAAAAAACGACCACTTTTGCTGGTCTGATAGAACCTGATGGAACCACTGAGACTATTGTCCCTAGTTGCCCTTTAGGTCTGGAATTGTACCCACTACTGTGGGTTCCAGCCAAACAAAAGATAGGCATGTGAACTGAACATTTACAATTGATAGATACACTCCTTGGTGAGATCAATCATGGGAGAATAGAAGGGCTGTGTATGGACAGGGAGACAACTCAGGGAGCAGGATTGCATCAGAGGGAAGGACACAGGGAAGAGGTAACTATTGGGAGAAAGTGGGAGGGGAGCTGTTGCATTGTTGTAAATTGTAGTCAATGTCATGAGACAAAGTGTATGTGAGCTGCTGTATGGAAAGTGAATTTCCTCTGCAAACATTCACCCAAATCACAATAATTTTTTTTTTAATTACTGTAGTAAAAATATTATGATTAATTTTTTCTACACATTTAAAATATTTTCAATGAAGTATTTATTATCAAAATAAAAATTGGTTCAAGGGCATTTTTTACAGCTTTTTATTGTGACTTGAATGAAAATTACAGAACAAATTGTTTTCTGTTTAATGATTTGTATATATTTTGTTTCATGATATTGATTACAATCCCCACAATGTTCAGCACTCTCCCTGCTTCCTCCCTGTGTTTCCTATTTCCATTGGTCTTTCTTTCCTACTCCTTCCTGCCTTCTGATTTTTACCCCTGGTCAAGTGCTGCCCTTATGATCTTGTATAATTGATTATTCTAAGGAGTGCCTGCTTCCTTGTGTTATTGTTCACCTTAAAGCCCTGTATGTTGTTTGTCTGAAAGTTGAGGTATGGGAGTCAGTTTAGCTTCAATATTGAAGGATTACTAAAGGCCATAGTCTCAGGGGTTGCACTATTCTCTAACAGAGCAGTAAGCCTGGCTTATTATTATTATTATTCCACATTTTTCTCCCACTCTATCCATGTACTTCTATTGGGAACCCTTTCAGAGTGGTCAGCAGTGGTAACTGGGCACCATCTACTTCTTCTAGGTTCAGGGTAATGGATGCTGAAGTTAATGTGGTCTGTTCGTCCTTTGGACTAATTGTTTCCATGTGTCTTTGATTTTCTCCACTCTTCTTTGCTTCTGATAAGGAGAGACTAAGAGTGGCATAGTGGCACCTTAGATGGCCACTCACAATCTATTTTTTTTTTTATTGTGATTTGGGTGAAAATTTACAGAGCAAATACACTTTCCATACAGCAGTTCACATACACTTTGTCTCATGACATTGACC
>NW_006922434.1:429250-429919 GCF_000298275.1 Orycteropus afer afer
TGTTCTTTTGATTTCCATCTCTCTAATAGCGAATGATTGTGATCATTTCTTCATGCTGAGGTCTCTTTCCTTGTCCATATAAAGTTAGTGATTGGATTTTCCATATCCCTCAAGAATGTTGATGAGATCTGGGGTGGGATTGCATTGAATGTATAGATTGCTTTGGGTAGAATTGACATTTTCACAATGTTCAATCATCCATCTACAAGCATGGGTTGTTCTTCCATTTATGTAGATCTCTTATGGTTTCTTGAAGTAGTTTTTTATAGTTTTCTTTGTATAGGTTGTGTTAGACTGGGTTCTCTAGAGAAACAAAAACCAGCAAAGCTTATATGTAGATAAAGACAGAGAGAGAGATTTATCTTAGGAAAATGTATAGAAATGTATAGAAGCTGGCAAGTCAAAAGTCCCTGGAGCAAACGTCAGGCTGGAGGCTTTTCCTAGTTTCCGCAACTGCAGGGGCCAAGAAACTCAAGGATGGCAGGAAGTACACCAGCTGTTGACTCCAACAAATGATGAATCCAAGATCTCCAGGCCAAAGGGTAGACTGCTCACTCACGGACAGTTGTAGGCAGCACAACAGAATCCAGATCCACAGAATATCTCTCTTCCCAGTATGTCCCTGGATATACTAGAAGCAGGCCACACCCATAGGAAACAGATTGGCCA
>NW_006922434.1:430697-431400 GCF_000298275.1 Orycteropus afer afer
TGGTGCCATATTTGTGTTTTTAAGAGGCCATTCCATCGTTCTATCAAACCAGCTACTTCAGGATGATGGGGAACATGGTAAGACCACTGAATTCCATGAGCATAAGCCCATTGTCACACTTCATATGCTGTGAAATGTGTCCCTTGATCCGAAGCAATGTGGTGTGGGATAAAATGATGGTGGATAAGGCATTCTATAAGTCCTTGGATGGTAGTCTTAGCAGAAGCATTGCATGCAGGGAAGGTGAATCCATATCCAGAATAAGTATCTATTCCAGTAAGAACAAAACAGAGATGGAAGTGGTCCAATGTAATCAACCTGCCACCAGGTTGCTGACTGATCCATATCGTGGACTCAGTGTCGGTCTCTGCTGTTGACATATTGGGCACTCAGCAGTGGCAGTAGCCAAATCAGCCTTGGTAAGTGGAAGTCTATGTTGCTGAGCCCATGCATAACCTCCATCCCTGCCACGATGGCCACTTTGTTCATGAGCCCATTGAGCAATGACAGGAGTAGCTTGGGAAAAAGGACGGCTGGTTTCCACTGAATGTGTCGTCCTACCACTTGATTGTTAAAGTCCTGCTCTGCTGAGGTCACTTTTTGGTGGACATTCACATGAGACACAAATACCTTTACTCCTTTGGCTCATTCAGAGAGATCTATCCACATACCTCTTCCCCATACATCCTTATCACCAATCTTC
>NW_006922434.1:433449-434052 GCF_000298275.1 Orycteropus afer afer
AAGCCAAAAGCTGTTTCTCAAAAGGAGAATAGTTATCTGCAGAAGATGGCAAGCCTTTGCTCCAAAATCCCAAGGGTCTGCATTGCGATTAACCAATAGGAACCTGCCAAAGGCTCCAAACAGCATCTCTATCTACTACAGACACTTCAGGCACCATTGGATCAGCTGGATCATATTGCCCAAGTGGCAGAGCAGACTGCACGGCACACTGAACCTGTTGGAGAGCCATCTGTTGTTCTGGGACCCACTCAAAACTAGCAGCTTTGCAAGTCGCTTGATAAATAGGCCACAGCAACACACCCAAATGAGGGATATGTTGCCTCCAAAATCCAAAGAGACCTACCAGATGTCGTGTCTCCTTTTTAGTTGTAGGGGAAGCCAGATACAATAACTTATCTTTCACTTTAGTAGGAATATCTTGACATGCCCCACACCATTGGACACCTAGAAATTTCACTGAGGTGGAAGGTGCCTGAATTTTCATTGTGTTAATTTCCCAACCATATATCTCACCAATAAGTTTAGAGTCATCGATACTTCTTTACTAGGTCCAATCAGCATAATGTCATCAATATAATGGACCAGTGTGATGTCTTGTGGAAG
>NW_006922434.1:434152-437249 GCF_000298275.1 Orycteropus afer afer
GTCCAATCAGCATAATGTCATCAATATAATGGACCAGTGTGATGTCTTGTGGAAGGGAAAGGCAATCAAGATCCCTATGGACTAAATTATGACATTGTGCCGGGGAGCTGATATACCCCTGAGGGAGGACTGTGGAAGTATACTGTTGGCCTTGCTGGCTGAAGGCAAACTGCTTCTGATGGTCTTTTGAAATTGTTATTGAGAAAAAGGCATTGGCCCAATCAATAGCTGCATACCATGTACCAGGAGATGTACAAATTTGCTCAAGCAATGAAACCACATCAGGAACAGCAGCTGCAATTGGAGTCACCACCTGATTGAGTTTATGATAATCTACTGTCATTCTCCACGATCCATCTGTTTTTTTTTTTTTTGAACAGGTCAAATAGGTGAATTAAATGGGGATGTGGTGGGAATTACCACCCCTGCATCCCTCAAGTCTTTGATGGTGGCTGTAATCTCTGCAACCTCTCCAGGGATGCGGTACTGCTTTTGGTTTACTATTTTTGTAGGTAGAGGCAGTTCTAATGGCTTCCACTTGGCTTATCCTACCATAATATCCCTTACTCCACATGTCAGAGAGCCAATGTGGGAATTCTACCAATTGCTGAGTATATCTATTCCAATTGTGCATTCTGACACTGGGGAAATCACTACAGGATGGGTTTGGGGACCCACTGTACCCACCGTGAGATGCACTTTGGCAAAGACTCCATTAATATCTTGACCTCCATATGCCCCCACTCTGACTGGTGGGCCACAGTGATGCTTTGGGTCTCCTGGAATTAGTGTCAATTCAGAGCCAGTGTCCAGTAATCCCCGAAAACTCTGATTATTTCCTTTTCCCCAGTGAACAGTCACTCTCGTAAAAGGCCTCAGATCCCTTTGGGGAAGGCTAGGAGAAAGACTGACATAGTAGATTTTTGGCAATGTAGTGGTGTCCTTCCTTAAAGGGACCTGGCCTCTCCTTCATTCAAGGGGTTGGGGGTCTGTAAACTGACTCAAGTCTGGGAATTGATTGAGAGGTTTTGACTGTGCATTCTGGTGATTCAATCTAGGTTGCTGTTCATGTGACCTAGAATTCTTCCATCTGTACAGATCAAGTAAATATTTAGTAGGCTTGCCATGTATTTCACTACTAGGAACATCATGAACAAGTAGCCAATGCCATAATTCCACACGAGGCAGACTATCCTGATTAATGTTCTGACTCTGCTCTCCATTATGGTAAACACATCCACCTTGCCTTTGTCAATTAACTGCTGCCACTTGGCCCCTACTAACACGGGGTCCAATCAGTCCCATCGTAGTTAAGTGTCTTAGCTCAATTAGGGCAGTTTCCACTGTCAAATCAGGTTTACATAAAATAGCAATCACAGCAGTCTTCAAGGATGGTGGAGCTCCCTTCACAAATTTATTCCTCACGGTACTTGTGAAAGGCATGTCTTCTGGACTCTCTATTTCTGGCTCTAAGAGTCTAATCTGATAAATCCATTCTAACAGGCCAATTTCCCTAAACCTCTGGATACCTTCTTCTACATTAAACCAAGTCAGGTCTAGTACTTCAACTTGACTTAAGGTAGGCCACCACATAATCCATGACTCAGTAAGCCAACCAAATAAACTATTAGATCCTTTCCTAACCTCTCCAGCTGAGACATTGAACGAAGAATCCATACTTAGTGAGCCTAAATCCATAAACTCAGACTGATCCAATCTTACATTCCTTGCACCATTATCCCACACCCTCAGTAGCCATTCCCATACATATTCTCCAGGTTTCTGTCTGTACATGTTAGCAAAATCAAGTAGGTCTTTTTGGGTATAGAGTATCACCTCCTCAGTCACAATTTCTATTTCACCTCTTGGGACCTGCTTGGACTTGACTTTAGTTATGGGTGTCATAGCAACAATGGGTGCTTTAGGCATTTCCTGAGAGCATTCAGGAATGTCTTCCATGGCCTCTGCCTCAAACAATGACCCAGCAGGAACAGTTGAGTTAATCCTATCAAACTGAAGGGGAGGAGATAATGGTTTTACAGTTCAGATGGGAGGGATTCAATAGAATTTGTTGTTGTTATTTGCCATCTAGTTGGACCCAACTCATAGCAACCCCTCCTTGGGTGTCTGAGGCAGTATCACTACAGAAGTAGATTGCCCAATCTTCCTTTCGAGGTGTGGCTGGTGGGTTTGAACCATCCTAATCTTCCTGATTATCTGTCCATATGTCCCCATTCCAGGTTTCAGAATCCCATTTTTTTCCAATCAATGCCCTCACTTTAACACCAGACACATTCTGGATTGGGAATTTAGCTGGTGTTGTCATTCAGCCACCCTTACGATAAGACTCTGGGTTTGGTTTTCAGCAATATCAGCTCTGTTACTAGAAGATATAATGCTTTCTTTCAGAGCACAGCTGGAAGCACTGAGGTCCTTTATGCAGTATTAACCCGAGACTCAGCAGCTTTGAGCTTATCTCACTCTTCCACCAGTTTGTCCAGTGTAAGTAGGACCAACCACCCAGCTTCCTTATACTTTTCTTTCTGACAAAATTGCAGAAAAGTATCAAATATCCAATCACCCAGAGCATCACTTCTCATAAGTATTTGATCTATTTGTGGTGCTATTTCATGTATTAATTTTGCCACCTCATGCCACGGATTAGAAAGGCCATCTCTACTAGCAGACATAGAGTCATTAGTGTCATTAAAATTAATCAAACTGGACAACCAATCTAGGAAGCCCAGCCTTATCATTTTGTCTCTCTAGAACCATTCCCAGTACAAAATGTGTTAGACTGGGTTCTCCAGAGAAACAAAAATGAGCAAAGCCTATATATATATTAAAGAGAGAGAGAGAGAGAGAGAGAGAGAGATTTATCTTAGGAAAATGGCTCACAAAGGTATAGAAGCCGGCAAGTCAAAAGTCCCTGGAGCAGACGTCTAGCTGGAGGATTTTCTTAGCTTGTGCAACTGCAGGGGCTGAGAAGCTCAAGGCTGGCAGGCAGTACACCAGCTGTTGACTCCAACAAATGACAAATCCAAGATCTCCATGCTGAAGGGTGGACTCTCTAAGTTGTAGGAACTCAGAGTTCCTA
>NW_006922434.1:438653-439175 GCF_000298275.1 Orycteropus afer afer
TTTAGCTCTTCTGCATCTTTGTTGAGTTTCTTTCCAGTTGTTCTATCTTTCAAAGAAAGTGGTGTATTAAAGTCTCACTATGAGTGTGGAGTCATCTATTTGGCTTTTCAACTCTTTTAAAATCTGATTTATATATTTTGGAGCCCTTTCATTGGGTCCATAGGTATTTATTATGCTTTTATCTTCAAGTTCATTTGATCCTTTATTCATTATGTAATGTCCTTACTTGTCTCGTATGGTGGTTTTTGTCTTAAAGTCAATTCGATCAGAAATTAGTATTGCCACTCCTGTTCTCTTACAGTTGTCATTTGCTTGATATATCTTTTACCAGCCTTTGATTTTTAGTGTATTTTTATCTTTATCTCTAACGTGTGTCTATTTTAGACAGCATATTGGTAGGTTTTATTTTCTTATCCAATCTACAACTCTCCATCTCTTGAGTGGTGCATTTAATCCATTAACCTTCAGTGTAATTATTGAAAAGTATGAATTGGTTGCTGTCATTTTGGTATGTGTTTTTTG
>NW_006922434.1:440069-440503 GCF_000298275.1 Orycteropus afer afer
TTATGAATCCTGTTATCATTTCCTTTGTTGCTGTTGTTTTAATATTTGCTGAGTATTTGTGCTTGTCCTCTTCTTTATTGTGATGTGAAGGTTTATCATTTTTCTTTGAGTTTTCCCTATGGTTTATAATTGTCTCCCAGAGTTTAGAACAGTCCATTCTATCTTGCCACTCTCTTAACTACCTCACCATTTAGAAATTCTGTAACTACACAGTATTTTCCCTCTTTTTGTTTGTAGTTGTCCTCACTTGCCAATTGATGTCTCTGATTCCCTGCTTACAACTGTGTAAGCTCATTTTACTATGGATATGTCCATAGCTGTGGTTTCTGGGTTATGTCATCTTGTGTATTAATGGTCGGTTGTTATTGGCTATTTTTGGTTCTCTGTTCAAAGTTCTCCCTTTAGAATCTCTGGTAAGGTTGGTCTGGTTTTAA
>NW_006922434.1:441730-443007 GCF_000298275.1 Orycteropus afer afer
GCCCATGATCGCTGCCAGACCACAGGTCCGTATGTCTCCTTTTTTGGTATTTTCATGCAAATTCTTCTGCTAGTTGGGGTTTAGTCCACTTCTATATACTTCCCTTCAAGGCTCAGGGGTCCAGGATTATCTCCTGTGTCTGTGGTAATTGGTTTCCCTTTTCTTTGTTGAAGAGGGTCTGTGCAGATTTTCTGCCTATTCCACCATCTAGGAATTGATCCCACTCAAAATGTTTTAAGACCCCAGTTTCTACTCAACAAAGTAGCATGCAAAACATTTGCCTTTGTGAACTACAATATGCCAGTAGAACTTGATATCCCCTGTGACTATGGTTCTGAGTTCCCAGGCTTAGTGTCTTGGTACCTCAACGTGTTTGTTTATATTTAAGAAGTTTTCATAACTTTGCCCCCCTTTCGCTCTACTATGTTTAATAGATATATTTAACGTGCATATAATGGTTCATTCCCAGGTTTAAACACCAAAAATATAAATAAATAAATAAATAAATAAAGCACATATAAAATGTGTAGAAATATGCCAAACCTATATACGGTTGTACAAAGTATGAATGCAGGAAAATTGGAAGTTGTCAAAAATGTAATGAAATGCATAAAGATCTATATAGTGTTGTTGTTGTTATGTGCTGTCTAGTCGTACCCGACTCATAGAGACCCCCCCCTTGGGTTTCTGAGGCAGTATCACTATGGAAATAGATTGCCCCATCTTCCTTCTGAGGAGTGGCTGGTGGGTTTGAACCGCCAGTGTAGTGAGCTGAAATGGACTGGTATTGACCATTTTGAATCAGACAGTCATATGGTATACTATGTTGGGAATGTCAAATTGAAGAGGAATTACACTGCATTCATTGTTAAAAAGAACATTTCGTGATCTGTCCTGAAGTACAGTGCTGTCAGTGATAGAATAATATCCATACACCTACAAAGAAGACCAGTTAATACTATTATTCAATTTCACATACCACCTACTAAAGCCAAATATGAAGAAATGGAAGATTTTTAGCTACTACTGCAGTCTGAATTTGACAAAACTTACAATCAAGATGTACTGATAATCATTGGTGATTGGAATACGAAAGGTGGAAACAAAGAAGAATCACTGGTAGTTGGAAAACATTGGCCTTGGTGATACTAATAACGCTGGAGATTGCATGGTAGAATTTTGCAAGACCAACAACTTATTCACTGCAAATACTTTTTTTCAAAAATGTATACTGTGGCTATGCACATGGACCTTGCCAGATGGAATACACAGAAATC
>NW_006922434.1:443977-445715 GCF_000298275.1 Orycteropus afer afer
TTTTTTTTCTTCCAAATTGTGCATTCTCTTCTCATTTCATTGAGATTTCCTTGCATGTGGCAATTCATTTTTTTACTCTTACTGCTTTTAAAATTTTCTCTTTAACTTTGCCCTTCAGCCTTTGGTCTACAATGCATCTGGTTTAAATCTCTTAGCATTTATTTTACTTGGTGTGTACATTAAAATACACAGATAAATGTGTATGTTAATGCTTTTAATCAAATTTAGGAAGTTTCCAGCCATTACTTCCTCAAATATTTATTTCTGTTGCATTCTTTCTCTCTTCTGCTTTTGATATTCTCATTACATTTATGTTGATGCACTTAATTTTGGGCCACATTTTTCTGAAATACCATCACTTTTAATTCATTTTTTTCCTTCTATATTTTTTAGATTGCATAAATGGGTTGATTCCTTTCAGTAAATGTTTCTTTATAGGTAAGTTATACTTTTAAATTGCAGATTTCCCCCATGGTTATTTTATGTAATATTTCATTTTTGGTATTTATTTTCATTAGATATTGTTATCATAGCTTTCTTCATATCTTTTTTTTAAATTGTGATTTGGTTGAAATCTTACAGTGCAAATTCACTTTCCATACAGCAATTCACATACACTTTGTGTCATGACATTGACTACAATTTACCACAATGAAACAGCTCCCCTCTTACTTTCTCCCCATAGTTACCTCTACCCTGTGCCCATCCCTCCATGCACTCCTGCCCCCTGAGCTGTCTCCCTGTGCATACACAGCCCTCTATTTTCCCATGATTGTTCCTCCAAGGAGTGTATCTACCAAGTGTAAATGTTCACCTCATATGCCTGTCTTTTGTTTGGCTGGAAACCAGAGGTGTGGGTTCAATTCCAGACCTGAAGGACAGCTAGGGTTCATAGTCTCAGTGGTCTCACCAGGCTCTATCAGACCGGCAAAACTGCTTCCTTTTTTTCTTTTTCTCCAAATGATTTTGAGTTTTGTTCCACATAGTTATCCAATTCTATCCAAGATCTCCTACATAAATCCCCCTCTGATTGGTTGACAGTAGTAACCAGGCACCATCTAGTTCTTCTGGTCTCATAGTCTTATAGGCTGAGGATCACATGGTGTACCAGTCACTTGGACTAATTATGTCCAAGAATTTTTTATCTCCTTCATTCTTCTTTTCTCTAGATGAGGAGAGACCCATCATTGTATCTAGATGGCTGCTTGCAAGATTTTAAGATTCCAGTCGTTACTCGTCAAAGTAGGAGGTGGAACAATGTTTGGTGTAGTATGTTGTGCCAATTGAGGTTGATGTCCCCTGTGACTATGGTCACGAGCCCACAGATAAAACTACTTGCTCCCTATGCATAGCTAGCTGTGATGAAGAAGTGATTATATCATTGTTTCTTGTCAGCTGTACTATACGCCTGGGAATTCTTACAGAACATGCAAATACACTTGTAGAAACGTTGTCTGCCAACCATATACATGGTCTTGATTACACTACCCACTGCATAGACATACCTAATAGTTCAGCCTGTCCACCCATCTCTCCACCCGTATACCCATGTTTGCCTTCACTGACAATGTAGTACTGTATGTGCAAAAGGGTTCATCTTTGTTGTCTGTACCTCCCATGCACTTTTCTATGTCTTCCTTTTCCTCAAGGTTAACATATTGATCACCCACATTTGTTATATTGCCCTTCTCTTCACCCAAATCAATACTTGTCTGTACCTATCTAACAGTATTCCCTC
>NW_006922434.1:447865-448524 GCF_000298275.1 Orycteropus afer afer
CCTGGCTTTCACTTCTTTAGGGTATATACCTAGTAATGGAATGACTGGGTCAAATAATATTTCTAATTGCAACTTTTAAGGAATCACCATATTGCTTTCCACAGTGGTTGTACCATTTTACAGTCCCACCAACAGTGTATGAGAGTTCCAATCTCTCCACATCCTCACCAGCATTTGTTATTTTCTGTGTTGTTGAACTTTGCTACTAGTGCTGGGACAAGATGGTATCTCATTGTTGTTTTGATTTGCATCTCTCTAATCTCTGGTGGCGTAGTGCCTAAGGCACTTGACTGGTTTCCAGAAGGGTGGCTGTTCAAACCCACCAGCCGCTCCTTGGAAAGAAGGTTGGGCACTCTTTTTCCATAGTGATACTAACTTGGAAACCCAAGGAGGGGTCACTGTGAATTGGATCACACTCAATGGCACATAACAACAACAAATGGCTAAGGATCATCAGCATTTCTTCCTATGTTTGTTGGCAGCCTGAATATCCTCTTTGTTGAAGTATCTGTTCATATCTTCTGCCCATTCTTTAATTGGAGTATTTGTCTTTTTGTTGTTAAGGTGTTGGAGTTGTCTATAAATTCTAGAGGTAAATCACTTGTCAGATATGTCACTGCTGAATATTTTTTTTTTTCCCAATTTGTTGGTTCTCTTTT
>NW_006922434.1:449745-450652 GCF_000298275.1 Orycteropus afer afer
TCAAAGATCAGCTGACCATAGGTCGATAGATCTATTTCTGGGGTCTCAATTCTATTCCATTGGTCTATGGGTCTGTCATTATACCAATACCATGCAGTTTTGACTACTGTGGCTGTATACTAGGTTTTGTGATATGGCAGTGTGAGAACTCCTACTTTCTTCATCTTCAATAGTGCTTTATTTATCCGAGGTTGCTTTCTTTCTTTTCTTTTCTTTTCTTTTTATTGTGATTTGAGTGAAAATTTACAGAGCGAATTCACTTTCCATACATCAGTTCACATATACTTTGTGGCATGACATTGACTACAATTTACCACAATGCCGCAGCTTCCCTCCCACTTCCTCCCAATAATTACCTCTTCCCTGTGTCCATCCCTCCATGCATTCTTGCCCACTGAGCTATCTCCTTCTGCAAAAACAGGTCTGTCTTCTCCCATGATTGATCTCTCCAGGGAGTGTATCTACCTCAGGTAAATGTTCAACTCATATACCTCTCTTTTGCTTGGCTGGAAGCCACAGGAGTGAGTTCAATTCCAGACCTGAAGGGCAGCTATAGGCCATGGTCTAAGGGGTTTCACAGGTATCTATCAGACCAGCAAACTTGGTCCTTTATCTTTATCATTTTGAATTTTGTTCCACATTTTTACTCCCACTCTATCTGGGATCTCCTACATACATCCCCCTCCAAGTGGTTGACAGTGGTAGCCGTGCACCATCTAGTTCTTCTGGTATCATAGTCATATAGGCTGAGGACCGCATGGTATACCAGTCACTGGGACTAATTGTTTTCATGAATCTTTGATTTTCTTCATTTTTCTTTGCTCAGGATGTGGAAAGACCCATCATTGCATCTAGATGGCTGCTTGCAAGCTTTTAAGATCCCAGTCGCTACCAAAGTAGGAGGTTG
>NW_006922434.1:462933-464374 GCF_000298275.1 Orycteropus afer afer
TTAGAACAGTTCATTCTATCTTTCCACTCTCTTGACTTCTTCACCAATTAGAAGTTCTGTAACTGCACAGTATTTTCCCTCTTTTTGTTCGTATTTGTCCTCACTTGCCAATTGATGTCTCTGGTTCTGTGTTTACAATCTTGTAGGCATATTTTACTTTGGATATGTCCATAGCTGTGGTTTCTGGGTTATGTCATCTTGTGTATTAATGGTTGGTTTTTATTGGCTATTTTTGGTTCTCTGTTCAAGGGACTCCCTTTAGTATCTCTTGTAAGGTTGATCTGATTTTAACAAATTCCCTTAGTTTGTGGTTGTCTGTAAATCTCCTAATTTCACTGTCATATTTGAGTGACATTTTTGCTGGTATATAATTCTTGGTTGAAAATTTTTCTCTTTCAAGTTATTACATATACCATCCCATTGCCTTCTCACTTGCAAGGTTTCTGTTGAGAAAACAGAGCTTATTCTTTCTTGCTGTCCTTTCTAAGTAAGTTTTTCCCATGCTGCCTTCAGAATTCTTTCTTTGTCTTTGGTTTTGATGAGTTTGAGGATGATGTGTCTTGGTGATTTTCTTTTGGGGTCTATCCTGTTTGGGGTTCATTTGACTTCCTGAATGGATATATTCTCATCTTTCATCTTATCACGGAAGTTCTCCTTCATCAAATTTGGACAATTTTCTCAGTGATTTTATTTTTCTCTTCCTGTTCTGAAATTCCAGTGACACTTAAGTTATTCTTTTTGATTGTATACTACATGAACTTTAGGCTTTCTTCATTTTGTTTTGATCTTTTCTCTGATTGATCTCTTTCCAAAGGAGTATTCAGGTATTTGTCTTCAATCTCATTAATTCTGTCTTCCGTTGCATCAGTTCTACTCCTTTGCCCTTTCAACGTGTTATCTATTTCTGACAATTTAGTATTAATCTTTTGGATTTCTATCTGTAGATTTAGAATCATTTCTAATATTTCAATTACTTTGTCATTTTCTTCTTTTATTTTCTTGCAAAAATTTTCTAGGGTTTTGTCTGTGTTTTCCTTGTTCTGTCTCTCAATCCTCTGGAGATACCTGAAAATAATTCTTTTAATTCCTTATCAGAGAGTTCCAATGGTGCTTTTTCATCAGGGATGTGTCCTGGTTCTGTATCCTGCTCCCTTGTTTCTACCAATTTATCTTGCTTCTTTGTCTGTTGTCTCTGAGACATCATGACATTGTTGTATTTAGATCTCTGTTAACTGTTTGTGAAGAGCTGCAAAGGATGAGTCAGTCTCTTCTTGGTGATTGCTTATCGTGGGCCCATTGGTGGAGATGGAAGTGGTGATTGTCACTCAGTAAGTGAAGCTGCAAGAGATGTGGGTGTAGTTGTGTATTATGGGGACTGTTGCTATCTTCCACTCAGTTAGAAAAAAATAACATTTGAATAATCATCAAAAAAGTAAAAGCA
>NW_006922434.1:465531-466299 GCF_000298275.1 Orycteropus afer afer
GTCCTCTTCTGAATCCAGCTTGCACCTCTGGAAGTTCTCTTTCAATATACTGCTGCAAACGTTTTTTTAATTATTTTCAGTAAGATCTTACTTGCATGTGATATTAATGATATTGTTCAATAATTTCCACATTCTGTGAGATCACCTTTTTTTGGAATGAGTACAAATATGGATCTCTTCCAGTCAGTTGGCCTGGTAGCTGTCTTCCAAATCTTTTGGCATAACCGAGTGAGTGTCTCCAGTGCAGCATCCTTTTGTTGAAATATCTCAATGAGTATTCCATCAATTCCTGGAGCCTTTTTCTTCACCAATTCTTTCATTGCAGCTTCAACTTCCTCCTTCAGTACCATTGTTTCTAGATCATATGCCACCTCCTGAAATGGATGAAGATCGACCAGTTCTTTTTGGTAAAGTGACTCTGTGTATTCCTTCCGTCTTCTGTTGATGTTCCCTACCTCATTCAATGTTTTGCCCTTAGAACCTTGCAATACTGCAACTAGAGGCTTAATTTTTTTCTTCAATTCTTTCAACTTGAGAAACACCAAGCCTGCTCTTTGCTTTTGGTTTTCTAACTCCAGGTCTTTGCACATTTCATTATAGTAATTGGCTTTGTCTTCTAGAGCTGCTCTTTGAAATCTTTGGTTCAGTTCTTTTATGTTGTCATTTCTTCCATTTGTTTTAGCTCCTCTCCACTCAAGGGCAAGTTTCAGAGTCTCTTCTGTCATCCATTTTGGTCTTCTCTTCTTTTGTTGTCTTTTTAGTGACCTC
>NW_006922434.1:466636-469990 GCF_000298275.1 Orycteropus afer afer
ATCCTATCACTGACAGCATTGTACTTCAGGACAGATCTTGAAACATCCTTTGTGATGATGAATGCCACACCATTCTTCTTTATTCTGTTGTTCTTGGCATTGTAGATCATATAGTTGTCTGATTCAAAATGGTCAAAACCATTTCATTTCAGGTCACTAATGCCTAGGATATCAATCTTTATGTGTTCCATTTAATTTTTGACAACTTTCAAATTACCTAGATTCATACTTCGTACATTCCGTGTTCTAATGTTTAGTGAATGTTTACCACTGTTTCTCCTTAATTTGAGTGGTGCCACATTAGCAAATGGAGGTCTTGAAAGCTTTACCTTATCCATATGAGTAAGGCTGGTTTTACTCTGATGATGCAGCTCTTTACCAGTCTTACTTTGAGAGCTTTCTAAGCTAAGTGACTCTTCTTCCTTCTCTGTATTGGACAATGTTTCTGGACTATTCACAAATTTGCACAGTAATGTATCAGACAGTGTTTCTCTGCTATTCATAAGGTTTTCCCTTGCCAATTCTTTGAGAAGTGGATGACCTCTTCCTTCTTCCTAGTCTGTCTCAATCTGCAACTAGGCTGATACTTGTGCAACAGGTGTACCCCACTATGTTTGAAACCCCAGTGTCACAGCCTCAAGTCTCACAGAAACACGTCATTAATTCAACCAACAGACAAGTTTGTTCCTTTAGCTGTTGGTCACCCCTTGAACCACCCTTACCTGGATCCCTGCAGCTAACTCCTCGATCTGTTCCAGTCCCCTTTGCCTTTTCTCTCCTCTCCCTGCCTTCCCGCCTCACTCCTTGTGGGGCATGGCCTGGGTTCCCTCTCTTCACCTGGGTCCCTGTGGCTGACTCCTCAATCTGTTCCAGTCCCCTTTGCCTTTTCTGTCCTCTCCTTGCTTCCCGCCTTTCTGCTTGTTCTTAGGTCCCTGGAATCCAAATGAGAATGCTATCACTTTAAAATCCAAAATTATTGCCACTTGTAGACATTAAAACTGGCTGTGCCCTCAGTCACTTTAAATATCCAAAATGGCCACCGCTTGTAAACATTCAAATTGGCTGCACCCTCTGTCACTTAAATATCCAAAATGGCCACCATGTGTAGACATTCAAAATGGCTGCACCCTCTGGACAAACAAGAAGGTCAGTGGAAAAAAAAAAAAAAGACAACCTGCAGTATCTGGGGATAGGGCAATAAGAGAAAAAAGGCAGAGAAGGAAAATAATGAAGAAAAATGGGAAAAATGTGAAAAGAAAACAAGGAATGGGGTTACCCATGAGAAAAAAGGAGAAAAAAAGTTTTCAACCAGCAACAGGGAAAAGAAAAAGTTGAAAACTGGGACCTGGGAGGGGAATAATAGTAAAAACGACAAAAGTATTGATAATAGTAGCAATTTTAAAACAGACAAAATCAAGAAAACTAAAAACCAGAAAAAAGAAAGAGAAAAAAAAATGGGGAGGGCAAGACAAAGCACTCAGGCTCCGTCCTAGCACACAGAGTGGGATGGAGTTCCTTCAGGCCCACAAGGTGGGTGGGAGTGGGGCATGGCAGATCCTCTGTTCACCAAGTATGTGTGAGGTATAAGAGTAATAAGGGGAATGTCACACCTTTTCAGTCGTCCAGGTCTGGAGTGTCCTTGGGGTCACTCGGATATCTTCTGGAGGCTAGAGGTTTGAATTCCAGGTGCTGGCTCGCTGGGAGGTTTCCCTCTCCATGTGGGCTCTGTGGGAAGGTCCTTCACTCTTCTGATACCTACCTCCCTCCCAACTCCCTACACTTATAGAAACTGGCAAGTCCAAAGTTCTTGGATCAAACCTCAAGCTGGAGGCTTTTCCCTGATTCTTGTATCTGCAGGGGTTAAGGAGCTCAAGGTTGGCAGGTAGTATACTGGCTGTTAACTCCAACCAAAATAATGGTAGTGCTTTCTTTTTTTCCCACTTCTAGGAAAAAAAAAAACATACTCATACTCCAATTGCTTAATGTGATATTTAAGGCTAGATACCATAGAGATATCACCTTGGAAACCCAAAGAGGGGTGGCTATGAGTCGGGTCTGACTCGATGACAAATAATAACAACAACAACAGCACAGTATTTGAAGAGTTTGGACCACCAGTGACAGCAGCAGCAGTAACAAAGGTAGAGAAGGAGAATAATGAAGAAAAAATTGGGAAAATCCCAAAAAGAAAAACAAGGAATGGGGTTAACCATGAGAAAGAAAAAAAAAAAAAAAAATTGCAACCAGGAACAGGAAAAAGAAAAAAAGCTGAAAACTAGAACCAGGGATGGTAAGAAAATAGCATAATAGTAAAAAGGACAAAACTGATAATAATAATAATAGTTTTAAAACAGACAAAAGCAAACAACTAAAAAACAGAAAAAAGACAAAAAATCAGGGCACAGTGGGGCAAGGCAACCAGGCAACCGAATACAAAGACTGAGATGGAATTCAGCTGGCCCAGAAAGTGGGTGGGATTGAGGGATGGCCACACCTCTGTTCACCAAGAGGGTGTGGGATATAAGAGTAACAAGGAGTATGTTGCAACTTTCAAGTCTTCCCAGTCCGGAATGTCCTCGGGGTACCCAGCAAATGGAGCCTGTTCTTAAGTCCCTGGTATCTGGGAGAACACTGTAGCTTTTAACATCCAAAATGATCTGGCTTCTTGTAAACGTTCAAAATGGCTGCACCCTCCGGACAGACAAAAGTTCACAGCTCAGCCTGCTTTCCTCTTTGCTACTTCCACTTTTGTTCCCCAGCCACCAGAGCAGTCCTCCATGTAGTCCCTGGCTAGCAGGGCTGTTTTTTAGATTAATTCTTAGGTCCTATCACCACTAGGCAATATCCAAGCTGTCTGTGCCATCAGGATCGCTGCCAGACCGCAGCTATGTATGTCTTCTTTTTTGTTGTTTTCATGCAAATTCTACTAGTTAAAGTTTAGTCCACTTCTATATCCTTCCCTTCAAGGCTCAGGGGTCCAGGATTATCTTCTTTATTTCTGTTAATTGGTTCCCCTTTTCTTTGTTGAAGAGGGTCTGTGCAGTCTTTCTGCCTATTCCACCGTCTTAACGGAACTCCCCCAAATTCTCTTTATTTCCATATAAAGTTAGTGATTATTTTTTCCATATCCTTAAAAAGGTTAATGGGGTCTGGACTGGGATTGCATTGAGTGTATAGATTGCTTTTGGTAGAACTGACATTTTCATAATCTTCAATCTTCTTATCCACGAGCATGGTATGTCCTTCCATTTATATACATATCTTATCCACAATTTGTTATGATCCACACAATCAAATGCTTTTGCATAGTCAAAAAAACACAAGTAAACATCTTTCTGCTATTCTTTGCTTTCA
>NW_006922434.1:470445-471983 GCF_000298275.1 Orycteropus afer afer
TTCCATCTTCTTTTGATGTTTCCTGCATCATTCAATATATCGCCCATAGAATCATTCAATATTGCAACTCCAGGCTAAAATTTCCTTTCAGATCTTTCATCTTGAGAAATTCCAAGTATGTTCTTCCCTTTTGGCTTTCCAACACCATGTCTTTTCACATTTCATTATAATAATTGACTTTGTCTTCTCCAGCTACTCTTTGAAATCTTTTGTTTTGCTCTTTTATCTGGTCATTTCTTCCATTTGCTTTAGCTACTCTCAGCTCAAGGGCAAGTTTCAGAATCTTTTCTGACATCCATTTTGGTCTTTTCTTCCTTTCTTTTCTTTTCAATGAACTTTTGCTTTCTTCATGGATGATGTTCTTGATATCATCCCACAATTCTTCTGTTTTTCAATCATTGGTGTTAAATGCATCAAATCTATTCTTTAAATGGTGTCTAAGTTCAGGAGGCTATCATCAAGGTCATATTTTGGCTCTCGTGGACTTGTTTTAATTGTCTGAAGCTTGAACTTGAGCTTGCCTATGAGCAGTTGATGGTCTGTTCCACAGTCAGCTTCTGGCCTTGTTTTTTTGCTGAAGATATTGAGCTTCTCCATTGCCTCTTGCCACAGATGTAGTCAATCTGATTCTTATGTACTCCGTCTGGTGAAGTCCACTTGTACAGCCACCATTTGTGTTGTTGAAAAAGGGTGTTTGCAATGAATAAGTCATTGGGTTTGCAAAATTCTATCATGCAATCTCCAGCATTATTCCTATCTCCAAGGCCAAATTTTCCAACTACCAGTGATTCTTCTTTGTTTTCAGCTTTGGCATAACAATCAACCAGTGATAATCAGCACATCTTGATTGCCTCTTTGGTCAATTTCAGAGTGCAGAAGTTGGTAAAAGTCTTCAATTTCCTCACCTTTGGCTTTGGTGATTGGTGCGTATATTTGAATAGTAATATTAACTGGCTTTACTTGCAGGCTTATGGATATTATTCTATCACTGACCACATTGTACTTCAGGATAGTACAATGAAACATTCTTTGTGACAATGAATGACATGCCATTCTTCTTTAATTTGTCATTTCCGGCATAGTAGATCATATGTTATCTGATTCAAAATGGCCCAAACTGGTCCATTTCAGCTCAGTAATACTTAGGATATTGATCTTTATGTGTTCCATTTCATTTTGACAACTTCTAAATTTCTTAGATTCATACTTTGTACATTCCATATTCCAATTTTCAATGGATGTTTGCAGCTGTTCTTCTATTGAGTCATGCCACTTCAGCAAATGGAGGCCCCAAAAGCTCTGTTTTATCCATATCATTAAAGTAGGCTCTACTCTGATGAGGCAGCTCTTTCCCAGTTATATTTTGAGTGCCTTCCGACCTGAGGTGCTCATTTTCCCACACTGTATCGGATGATGTTTCAGGGCTATTCATAAAAATTTCCCATAATATATCAGACAGTATTTCCCTACTATTCATAAGGTTTTCCCTGGACAATTCTTTGAGAAGTGGATGGCTTCTTCCTTCTTCTGAGTCTGTC
>NW_006922434.1:474533-476464 GCF_000298275.1 Orycteropus afer afer
TTTATTGCTCTAAATTGTCCTCTGATCAATGCTTTTGTGTCCCATAGATTTTGGTATGTTGTTGTCTTAGTTATGTTTGTGTGTCAACTTGGCTGGTCCTGGTTGAGTGACTGGGCAGCTGGATGTAGAATTCCCCATAATAAGACAGGTAATCAACTCCATGGTGGAATATACTGAGAGCAGCTTACTAACTGCCTTAGGAATGTGATCTGGTTCCTGTACATACGGAGAAGCCTTGGGGAATGGTTTCTAGCTTATGGCATGTTTGAACCTTGCATGTAGCTAAGACATTGTTCAGCAGCTTCCCATGCTCTGCTGATCTTGGGACTTTTAATGGACTGGAATAATGGCCTGCCATGTGGTTGGGTAATATTAGGACTATGTCTTATTACTTGTCCACCTTGGGCTTTTCAGTCTCAGCAGCGAGCAGCTGAGTGAAGAAAAACCTCCAGCTTCAGTGGGCTGGGAGCAGGAGGCTGAGCTGAAGCCAAGGTTGAGGGGCTTTCACCCAACCCCTAGAGCCTGGTACTTTGAACTCTGACTTAAAGCCTCTAAACTGTAAGAAAATAAACTGTTTTCAAGCATCCCATTTGTGGTATATTCTTGGCAGAGTGGCACTAGGTAACCAGAACAGTTGTGTTTTCATTTTTGTTTGATTCAGGGAACTTTTTAATTTCATTTTTTTAATTCTTCTATTGGGAGCTCTGTTGGTGTAGTGCCTAAGGCATTTGACTGCTAACCAGAAGGTTGGTGGTTCAAACCCACCAGCCAATTCTCGGAAGGAAGACTGGGCAATCTACTCCTTAGAGATACTGCCTTGCAAACCCAAAGAGGGATAGTTATGAGTTGGATCCGAATTGACAGCAGTGAGGGTTTTTTTTTTTTGTTGTTTGTTTGTTTGTTTATCTCTTCTATTATTCAGTCATTTTCAAGGTGGGTATTATACAGATTCAATGTGTTTGCTCTTTTTCCATTGATCTTCCTATTATTGATTTCTAATTTGATAGCATTGTGATCTGAGAAGATACTTTGCAGTATTTCAATGTTTTTAAATTCATTAAGCCTTGCTTTATGACCTAATATATTGTCTATCCTGGATAATATTTCATGTCCAGTGGAAAAGAATGTATATTGTGCTATTGCTGGGTGAAGTGCAGTGAAGAAGCCTATAAGGTCAAGTTGGTGGATTCTGTTGTTTAGATCTTCTGTGTCTTTGTTGAGTTTCTTTCCAGTTTTTCTATCTTTCATTAAAAGTGGTGTATTAAAGTGTCCTACTATGACTGTGGCATCATCTATTTTTCTTTTCAGTTCTGTTAAAGTCTGATTTATGTATTGTGGGGATTTTTCATTTGGTCCATAGATGTTTATTATGGTTATATCTGCTTGCACAATTGATTTTTGATCATTATATAATGTCCTTCCTTGTCTCTTATGATAGTTTTTTTCTTATAGTAAATTTTATCAGAAATTAATATTGCTACTCCTGCTCCTTTTTTGTTGCCATTTCTTTGATGTATCTTTTTCCAACCTTTGATATTTAGTCTATTTTTGTCTTTGTCTCTTCTAAGGTGTGTCTCTTGTAGTTAGCATATTGATAGGTTGTTTTCTTATCCATTCCGCAACTCTCTGTCTTTTGAGTGATGCATTTAATCCATTGACATTCAGTGTAATTATTGACAAGTATGAATTTGTTGCTGTCATTTTGTTATGCATTTTTTCATAGTATTCCTGGTTTCTTTGTTCCATATAATTTTCTGTGCTGAGCTCATTTTGTTTATGAATTGTGTTATTATTTCCTTCATTACTTTTTTTTTTTTAATATTTGCTAAATACTTGTGCTTTTTCTCTTTTTTATTGTGATGTGAAGGTTTATCATTTTTTTCTTTGAGGTTACCCTCTGATTTTTAATTTTCTTCCCAAGTGTAGAACAA
>NW_006922434.1:476604-478483 GCF_000298275.1 Orycteropus afer afer
CACAACTGGGTTGGTTTCTAGGTTATGTCATAATTTGTATTAGTGATCAGTTGATGTTTGCTATTATTGTTTCTCTGTTCAAAGGGCTCTTTATAGTATCTCTTATAAGTTTGGTCTGATTTGAACAAATTCCCTTAATTTCTTCTTATCTGGGAGTCTTTTAATTTTACCACCATATTTGAGGAAGAATTTTGCTGGTTAGGTAATTCTTAGTTGGAAATTTTTGTCATTCAAAGTTTAATATATACAATCCCATTGCCTTCTCACCTGTGTGGTTTCTTCTGAGAAATCAGATCTGTCTTATTTGTTGCCCTTTGTAGGTAACTTTTCTATTTTCCTGTGTTGCCTTCAGGATCTTTTCTTTGTCTTTGGTTTTGGTGAGTTTGATGATGATATATCTTGGTGATTTTCTTTTGAGGTCTATGCTGTTTGTGTTTCATTGGACTTCCTGAATGAGTATATTTTCATCTTTCATCATATCAGTGAAAGTCTCTTCCAACAAATCTTGAACAATTTTCTCAGTGGTTTTATTTGTCTCTTCCTCTTGAGGAATTCCATTTACATGTAGGTTATTCATTTTTATGATATCCTACATGAATCAGGCTTTCCTCATTTTGTTTTGATCTTTTTTCTGATTGATCCCTTTCTAAACAAGTATTGAGGTATTTGTCTTCAATCTCATTAATTCTGTCTTCCATTGATTTGATTCTACTCAGTTGTCCTTTCAATGTGTTACCTATTTTTGAAAATTTAGTATTAATCTTTTGGATTTATAGCTGTAGAATTTGTATCATTTCTAATTTTTCATTTATTTTGTCATTTTGCTCTTGTGTTTTCTTCCAAATTGTTTTCTAGAGTTTTGTCTAGAAATGCTACTCAAAATATTTCTTAATTTTTCAGTGTTTGTCTTGATCTGTCTCTTAATTCATTGAAGGTACCTAAATATAATTCTTTTAATTCCTTATCAGAGTGTTCCAATGATACTTCTTCCTCAGGGATGTGTTCTGGGTCTGTATCCTGCTCCCTGGTTTCCACTACTTTATCTTGCTTCTTTTTGTGGACTCTGATGGTCTGTTCTCTCTGATACACTGTGACTTGTTGTATTTATATTTAATTGGTGGTTGTATGTTGGAATGATTCAGTCAAAATTAATTTCCTTTCTTTTCTTCTTCTTTCTTTGGTATCTGAATAAGCAGGGTACTGTGCTTCTCTGTTTGCTAGTTGGCAGAACTTATGCATCACCACTTGTGTCCCAGTAGGTGTGATAGAGAATGAAAGTGGCTGCAGAGATCTATGTTAACTATTTGTGAAGAGCAGTTAAGGATGAATCAGGCTCTTATTGTTGGTGATTTATCATTGGTCAGTTGGTGCAGAAGGATGTGGCAGCTCTCACTCTGTAAGTGGATCTGCAGAAGGTGTGGGTGTGCTTTCATCATATGGGCATGGTTTGGTCATATGGGCATGGTTGATGTTTCTCAGTCAGTTAGACAAAAACAACAATTGAAAAACCATCAAAAAAGTGAAAACAAGAGGACAAAATACACACACTTCATAAATACACAGGAATAATCACCAAAAAGAGAGAAAAAAAAAAAAGCAAAAAGAGGAAAGACAATAAATGAAAGAAAGTATTTAAAGAAATACTTTAAAAAGCCAAAAGAAATATGAATAGAAAAAGGGGGAAAAAAAACCCTGCAATATCTTGTGAGGAGGAAATAAGAGAAAAGAAGTAGAGTGGGAGAATAATGAATAAAAAATGAGAAAAATGCAAAAAGAAAAGCAAGGAATGGGGAGAACCACAAAAAAGAAAAAAAATGGGAACCAAGAAAAGAGAAGAGAGAACTAAAACCTGGGAAGGGATGAAGAAGGAATAATAATA
>NW_006922434.1:479708-489186 GCF_000298275.1 Orycteropus afer afer
TTATCCTTTACAATATAAAAATAGCAAAATTATTTAGGAATATGCACAAGGAAGGGCAAAAATAAACACTTATTAAAAATATTTACAACTCTGAGATATAGAGCTTTACAGAAAAAATAAATAAAAAACATGTAAGAACAAGATGGTTTTCTATAAAAACATCAATGGCCAAAGTTGATTCCAAGAAAAGTATTAAATTTGTATGGATTAGTTAACACAGAACATATTAGAAAAGTGATTTTTTTTTTAATTGAAAAAGGAACCAACAGATATTTTTACAAATGAATTCTATCTAATCTTTATGAAACTGGATCATTAAACTCATTAAAATTATACCAAATCATAGTAAATGATGGATAATCCCCCATTATAATTTATATAGTCACAATAGATTTAATACAAGAAGTTGATGAATACAGTGTAACAATTAAACTATAGACCAAAGGCACTTATCAATATAGGTTTAAACTTTGTAAGTTAAATAGTAAGTTATTGTTGTTGTGTTGTTAGGTGTTGTAGAGTTGGCTATGACTCATAGGAACTCCTGGTACAACATAATGAAATACTGCTTGATCCTGTGTGAATCACACAATCCTTGCTATACCTGAACCCATCATTGCAGCCACTGTTTCAATCCATCTCATTGAGGGCCTTCCCCTTTTTTGTTGACCCTCCACTTTACCAAGCATGATATCCTTCTACAAGGAAGGGTCCCTTATGACCAAAGCAGGTGAGACAAAGTCTGGCCATTCTCACTTCCAAAGAGCATTCAGGATGCCCTTCTTCCAGGACAGTTGTTAGTTCTGGCAGTCCATGGTACTTTCAGTATTTTTCGCCAACACAACTCAAAAGCACCAACTTTTCCTCAAATTTCTTTATTCATTGTTCAGCTTTCACAGGTATATGAGTTGATTGAAAATACCATGGCTTGGGTTAGGCATACCTTAGTCTTCAAAGAGACATCTTTGCTCTTCAGCACTTTAAATAGGTATTTTGCAGCAGGTTTTCCCAGTGCAATATGTTGTCTGATTTCTTGACTGCTGCTTCCAATGATGGTGATTGTGGAAACAAGCAATATGAAATCTTTGACAACTTCAATGTTTTCTCCATTTATTTTTATATTACTTATTGTTCCAGTTATGAGGATTTTTGTTTTCTTTATGTTGAGATGTTAAGACTGTTGTCTTTAATCTTCATCAATAAGTGCTTCAAGTCATCTTCACTTTCAGCAAGCAAAGATGTCTCATCTGCATATTGCAGTTTAGTATGGAGTCTTCCTGCAATCCTATTGCCATGCTCTTCTTTATATAGTACAACTTCTTGGATTATTTGCTCAGCATACAGATTGAATAAGTATGACAAAAGGATACAACCCTGGTGCACTCCCTTCATGATTTTAAACCATGCAGTATCTCCTTGTTCTATTTGAACAACAGCTTCCTGGTCTATGTATAGGTTCCTCATGAGCATAATTTGTTATGATCCACATAATCAAATACTTTTGAATAGTCAACAAAACACAAGTAAACATCTGGTATTCTTTACTTCCAGCCAAGATCCATCTGACATCAGCAATGATGTCCCTCATTCCATGTCCTTTTCTGAAACCAGCTTGGATTTCTGGAAGTTCTCTGTCAATATACTGTTGCAACTCTTTTTGAATTGTCTTCAGAAACATTTTACTTGTGATATTAATATTGTTTGATCATTTCCACATTCTGTTGGACCATCTTTCTTTGGAATGGGTACAAATATGGATCTCTTCCAGTCAGTTGGCCAAGTAGGTGTCTAACAAATTTCTTGACATAGACAAATGAGTGCCTCCAGTGCAGCATCAGTTTGGTGAAACATCTCAGTGAGTATTCCATCAATTCCTGGAGCCTTGTTCTTTGCCAATTCCTTCAGTGCAGCTTTGACTTCTTCTTTCAGTACCATTGGTTCTTGATCATATGCCACCTCTTTAAATGGATGAACATGGACCAATTCTTTTTGGTACAGTGACTCTGCATTCTTTCCATTTTCGGTTGATGTTTCCTTCATTATTCAATATATTTCCCATAGAATCTTTTAATATTGCAACTCAAGGCTTGAATTTTTTTCTTCAGTTCTTTCAGGTTGAAAAATGCCAAGCATGTTCTACCTTTTTGATTTTCTAACTCCAGGTCTTTGCACATTTCATTATAATAATTGGCTTTGCCTTCTCGAGCTGCTCTTTGAAATCTTCTGTTCAGCTCTTTTGTTTTGTCATTTCTTCCATTTGCTTTAGTGACTCTCCATTCAAGGGAAAATTTCAGAGTCACTTCTGACATCCATTTCAGTCTTTTATTCCTTTCCTATCTTTTTAATGACCTTTTGTTTTTCATGGAGGATGTTCTTGATGTCATCATATAATTCCTCTGATTCCTGTGTACTCCATCTGGAGAAATCCACGTGTATAGCTACCATTTGTGTTGTTGAAAAAAGTTATTTGCAATGAATATGTTGTTGGTCTTGCAAAATTCTACCATGTGATCTCCAACATCATTTCTATCACCAAGGCCATGTTTTCCAGCTACTGGTGATTCTTCTTTGTTTCCAACTTTGCTTTCCAATCACCAGTAATAACCAACACATCTTGATTGCATGTTTTGTCAATTTCATTTTGCAGAAATTGGTAAAAACTTTCAATTTTCCAGTTCTTTGGCATTGGTGGTTGGTGCATAAATTTGAATAATAACAGTATTAACTAGTTGCTAAAGAGGCAAGGAGGCCACATATTCTGACCTCCTCTAACCCCACAAGAAGAAGACAGAATCACCATGAGTAGCCCAAGACCTATTCATGAGAGATCAGACATGCGACCTCCCTCCAGTCCTTTCACCAAACACGACACCAACTGTTCTTCCCTCAGCACCCACCACCTCTCTGCTGGGTTGGATAATTCACTGCAGTGGCCATGCAAAACTCACAGATTATGGGCTTTACTAGGGAATCAACAGATTACAATTCAAGTTTGGGAACATGCTCTGTCTGTCAGCCAGCCGTCTTTCAGCCAACAGTCTCTCTCAGTCTCTCTCCCAGCAGAGCATGTCTCTTGGTGTCTCTCTCCCAGAAGTATGTGTCTCTTGGTGTCTCTCAGCAATGTGTGTCTCTTACATCTCTCAGCCAGCAGCTTCTGCCTCTAGGAGGGCTCCTTTTTAGCCTGGCAGAGAGGCCCAAATCAACCAATCCCAACATCAGAGTTCTACACACCTGAGAGAAGGTGAACATCCCAGAAAATTACTTGGTGTTACTCCAACAGAAATACCCCAGGTGTATAACTTTAATAATCAGGAGCTACACAGTTGCTCATAGCAAATTCCACCATGGAGTTTACAAAGACTTATGGCTAGAAAAGCCACACTATGTAATTTACTACTCCTCACTAGTCTTTCTTATAGACATATGGATATTATCCTATCACTGACAGCATTGTACTTCAGGATAGATCTAGAAACTTTCTTTGTGATGATAAATGCCACATCCTTCCTCTTCAATTTGTCATTCTCAGCATAGCAGATCATATGGTTGTCTGATTCAAAATGGCCCAAACAAGTCTATTTTAGCTCACTAATGCCTAGGATGTTGATCTTTATGCATTCCATAACTCATCTGTCATTTTGTCATACTGTGGTGGCTTGCTTGTTGCTATAAGGCTGGAGGCTATGCCACTAATATTTCAAATACCAGCTTTGTCACCCAAGGTGGACAGTTTAAGTGGAGCTTCCAGAATAAGCCAGAGTTGGAAGGAGGGGCCATCCACTTTTCAAGAACTGGCCAGTGAAAACCTTCTGAATAGCAGTGAAACACTGTCTGATATATTACTGGAAAGCTTTATGGATAGCTCTGAAATATTGTGCAAGATAGTGCTGGAAGATGAGTCCCTCAGGTCAGAAGGCACTTAGAATATTCCTGGGGAAGAGCTGCCTCCTCAGAGTAGAGTTGACCTTAATGATGTGGATGGAGTAAAGCTTTCAGTACCTCCATTTGATGATGTGGCACAAGTCAAAATGAGAAGAAGCAGTTGCAAACAGTAATAACAATCAGAACATGAAATGTATGAAGTATGAATCTAGGAAAATTGGAAGTTGTTAATAATGAAATGGAACACATAAAGATCAATATCCTAGGCATTAGTGAGCTGAAATGGACTGTTTTTTGCCATTCTGAATCAGACAAAAATATTAGATAGAATGTAGTAATTCATCAAAAGTTGAAAGCACTGTGACTACATAGTGTTTTTCTATGAAGAATGCAAGGATATTTCATTATGAGATGGTAGCACTTGATCTGTGGTACAAATTTTTTAAATTCCAGAAAATACTTTTTGTTCTCAAGAATCTGGCTCTGTTCATCAACATTGCATTGACCTTCAGACTATTTCCTCAGTAATTAACTTTAACAAGCCTAAAAATCATTGATGAACAATGATTTTTGGAAAACTTCTTGGCTCTATCTGAATTCTTCTAAGGATAGTGAATGCCTTTGGCTTCTTAGAGAAAGAGGAAAACAAAAATGAGTTAAAGAAAAGCCAGTTTAAAATATCCAAATTCTATTTTGCTACCTAGTCTTATTTCTGGAGTGATACTGAGAGTATATTTGGTTCATCTACCTTCATTTCTCTATTCACATGATATAAACAGAAAAATTGGAAGCTGAGAATCTGTATTACTCTGGAGAAAGCCTTCCCAGGGCATTTACAACTGAAATTAAATGTGGAATAAATTTAACATTATACAAGCTTGTGTTACGCTATGCATGAATTCAAATAATAAACACTTTTATATCAAAGTTTGCATGTCATTTTCAGAGACCTAGGGGATTTTGAAATTCTAAATATATTTAACCAAAAAACATTCCTGTTGCCATCAAATTGATTCTGATTCATAGTGACACTATAGTTCAGAGAATCAGAATTCATACCTATTATTTTTTCCAGAAAAGAAAAACGTAGACCTATATTACGAATTACAGATTTAGAGGGACTTCTAAACTTATTGCAGATTAAAAACTAGTGTCTGTGTTACAACTTTTTAGAAGATTGAAACTTCATTAATTAATATACTTGTAAATTCCCCCTCTCAAACCTGAAATTGTCACTCAAACTATAATCAAATTGGAAGGGCCATAGTCAATAACAGACTCTCTTATTTATTTAGTTTGTTTATTTTGAGTCAAAATTCTGCTTCATAGAACCCCACACATACTACATGCCACTTGCATATATGGCACAGATATAAAGCATTACATAACTATAATATGGGATCTTTGATACAAGTATGATAGTAATAAGGCATCACTTCACATTTAATTGTTTCTATAACATGAAATTATGGTCTACAGACAAGAGTTCAAAAGAGCAACCAATTAGAAAACTTATTGCAATACTAGACCTTAAAAAATTATCTGATGTCTCACCACATCAAAAAAAAAAATAGTGAACAAAAATATTTTTACTTAATTTTTTCTGGTTAATTGCTTTTAAAAAAAATAATATTCTTGAGAAAGGCATTTGAGTAGGTACACCAGGCCATTATCCTATTTGTTGCCAGAGATTTCCCTTGGCTATTTAGATAACGGACTCTTCATTTTCTCATAGTTCTGAATGTGTAATACAGACATTCCAAGACTGAGAAAGAGAAAGAGATTGTGAAAAATCTTAAACTTAAGTTTTAAAAATCTCTTAGAGAAAAGTAAATTTTCTCACCACTTAACTGATACAATAAAGAAGTTACTGGTTTTTCACTAAAATAAGCACAAATATCTGTATATCTTTCCTTTAAAGCAGTTACTGTTGTTAGGTGACACTGAGTGAGCTCCAACTCTTAGCAACTTTATGGATAACAGAATGAAATGAAGCCTGGTCCTTTACCATCTTCATGAATGTTGTTATGTTTGAGCCCTTTCCTTTGCATATAGTATCAATCCACGTCATTGAGGGTTCTCCTTGTTTTCACTGACTGTCTACTTTACAAAACATGATATCTTTTTCTAGCTATTGGTTTTTCCTGATGATGTGTCCAAAGTAAGGGACTTGATGTTGCTCCATCCTCTCTTGTAAGGGGCATTCTAACTGTATTTCTTCTAAAACTGATTTGTTCGTTCTTTTGCCTTCTCACAGTATATTCATCTCCAATAACACAATTCAAATGTACCAATTTTTCTCCTATCTTCCTTTTTCATTGTCTAGCTTTTCCATGCATAACAGGTAAATGAAGAGACAAATGGGTAAAGTGCACCTTAGTCACTAAAGTGACTTCTTTGTTTTTGAAAACTTTGAAGAGGTATTTTGCAGTACACTCACTCAATGCAATACAGTTTGATTTGTTCACTTCTGCTTCGATGGACATTATTGATCCAAATGACATGAAATCATTGACAACTTCAATTTTCACAACCTTAATTTTACCCATTTTTCATGATGTCCAGGTGTGATGATTTTTGTTTTCTTCAAGTTCAGATGTCTTTGCCTTTCATTAGTAAGTGCATCAAGTTGACTTCATTTCCATCAAGCAAGCTTGTGTCATCAGCATATCTCAGGTTGTTAATGACTTTTCCTCTCATCCTGACGTTGTGTTCTCATATAGTCTGGCTTCATGGATTATTTGTTCAGCATACAGTTTGAATATGTATAGTGAAAGAATACAACACTACCGCCTATCTTTTCCAACTGTGAACCACATAGTGTCACCTTACTTCTATTTGAAGGACTATGTCTTGAGCCTTGTGCAGGTTCCACATGAGCACAGTTAATGTTCTGGAATTCTCATTCTTTATAATGTTATCTGTAATTTTTTATGATCTTATCAAAAGCAATTGTGCATAGCAATTTGGAGTTTCAATTAAATAGCTAATCTCTGTAACAATTTTTATGCCATTCTAATGACAGTTTACTTAACTTCTAAATTTCTAAATAAAGAAACTTCTCTTATACAAGGTCAAAGATATAAAACTGGTTGTCTTTTCTACCAACTTTTGAAAACTGGCAAAATTATTCCATGATAGCTAAGATGAAAAACCTGTTATGAACATTAATTTAAAGATCTTTTGATGATACGTTTTTATTTCTCTTAAATAAAGTGGAATCAATAAGTCACATAGTAAGTGTATACTTAACTTTGTAGAAGACCTGGTGGCACAGTGTTTAAGTGCTCGGCAGTTTCATCATATAGGCTGTTTGAATCTCCATCCTCACCATGAGAGAAACATGTGTCATTCTGTTTCCTTAAAGATTTACAGCCTTGGAAACCCTACTGAGTAGTTCTGCTCTGTCCTATAGGGTCACTATGAGTTGCAATTTCACTAGATGGAAATGGGTTTTGGGGATGCTTAACTTTACAAGAAACTGCCAAATACTCTACAAACTAGGTGATTCATTTTACATTCCTACCAGCAATGCATGAAGGTTGCAGTTGTTCCTCATCCTCAAAATTGCTGTTGATTCTGATTCAGAGTAGCCCATGAGGTTTACAAGGCTGTGATCTTCAAGGTTGTGGGGCAGCTAGTGTATTTGAACTAGCAACTTTCTGTTAGCAGCCAAATGCTTAATCACTATGCCATTAGGGTTCTTTTGGGTGTGTGTAGTGGTCAATAATTATGGTTTTATTTGCCTTCTCCTGATAAGTAATCAGGTTAAACAATTTTGCATGGCTTGATTATATAATTTCTTTATGAATATCTGTTTAAAAATTATTTCCACTTTTTCATTGATGACTTTTTGTTGAATTTAATTTGTTTATACATTGTTTTCTATTGTATGTATATAAAGTTCCTTTTTATATTTTTGATACAAGTCATTCATTTGATATTTTATTTTTAAATATTTCCCTTCAGTCAAGGTTCATTTTTTTAAATAGAAATCCCAGCACAATTTGTTGCAAAGAATATAGTTTTGTCATGTCTACTCTCTAGTTAATGAATTACCCTCCCTTCCCCTCTTTTCCCTGGTAATGATCAAAGAATGTTTCTTTCTATATGTAAACCTTTTTTCAAATTTTATAACATTGATCTCATATAAAATTTATCCTTTTGTGATGGACTTATTTCACTCAGCGTTATGACCTCCAGGTTCATTCATGTTATGAGATGTTTGACACATTCTTCATTATTCTTTAATGTTATGTAGTATTCCATTGTTTGTAAGTAAAATTCCTTTTTATATATTTTATACCAGTCTTTTTTCTGATATTTGATTTTTAAATATTTCCCTCCAGTCAAGGTTATTTTTCTTTTTAATATGAAGAAATTCAGCTTATTCGACCATCATTTTTTGATAACAGTAGACTTTTCTCATTGAATTTCCTTGGTACCCTTGTCAAAAATCAATTGATCACATTTTCTGCTTTAGGTGGAGTAGGTGGAGTACGATGGAGTAGGATCCTACCATGTTGCAGCCTCAGAGAAAAACAAAAACCAAAAACTATCAAACTTCAAAATATTTTAAAAAACAATGATGTGAAAGTACTGAGAATGAACAGAAGAAAGACTTAGATAGGAAGGACAGTATGGATGATGGAGGAAGATATAAGGAAAACTAGTTCATGTCTCCAGGGTATTTTAATGCTCAGCAGAGGCAATCGTTCTAGACTGAACAACAAGAAATGGGTAAATTAAAAAGCCTAAGAGAGTCGGGGAGTCCCCGTAGGGGAAGAAACAGAAGGAATCCTTAAATATCTCTCAAAGCCCAATTTAACACACTTATGCAAACTAGATCTTAAGAAGCCCAGATACAGACCAATATTTTAATAGAGCTGAAGCTGCCACTGAAGAATTAGTATGTGTTGTTCAAGTGGTAAAAAAAAAAAGTAAAATAAAGGAAATAATACTCATCATAAAAAAGTATTAGAAACCAAAATCTCCACAAGTTAACCACTATTATATCATAGATGCAATAGAATATTTTTCAATATATGAAGCAAGAAAATGGCACAAATTCTTTAAAGAAAAGGGTATCAATCAAGTTTGCCCTTGAGATGAACTAGATGTTAAAATTAACACACAAGTATTTTTAATTGGCTATATAAAAATTATCCACAATGAAGTAAAATAAACTATTTTGAGAGACATAAAAATTTCAGCAAAGTAATAGAAAGTGTCAACAGCATAATAAAATATTAAAATGAATAAATGAAATTTCTAAACTTGAAAAACAGAATTCCTGAAATTAAAAAAAAAAAACTGATAAACTTAGCAGACAAATAAACATGAAAGAATAAATGAAATTGATCTGAAGAGACACAGACAACTGTTATATAATATCAAACTATCAAATGTACATATAATTGGATAACTAGAAGGAAAAGAAAGAGAATTTTAAACAGAAATATATTTGACAAAATAATGGCTAATATTTTTCCCAAAATTGAGAAAAGACAAAAGATTAAAAGGAACTTGTGAAAGCAAAAGTATAAAATGACATAATTTATAAAGACGAATAATGATATCATTATGGTCTATTTTT
>NW_006922434.1:490095-490562 GCF_000298275.1 Orycteropus afer afer
GGGAATTCTGATCATTCACATAAACTTATAGGACCATTGTCTGCCAACTCTATATATGTTCTTGGATACACTCCCCATTTCATAGGCATACCTAAGTGTTCAGCCTGTCTACCCATTTATCCAACCATATACCCATGTTTTCTTTCACTGACAATGCAGTACTGTATATGCAAAACGGTTTATATTTGTTGTCTGTACCTCCCATGTACCTCTCTATGCCTTTCTCATCCTCAGTGCTGCCACATTGGTAACTCATATTTGGTACATTGCCCGTCTCTTCACCCAAATCCATACTTATCTCTATCTATCTAACAGCATTCCCTCCTATCCCCTCCCACCCCTGTTGTTGTTGTTGTTAAGTGCCGAGTCATTTCCGACTCATAGCACCCCCATGCACAGCAGAACGAAACACTGCCCAATCCCGCGCCAGCCCCACAATCCCTGCTATACTTGAGCCCATCATCGCA
>NW_006922434.1:491474-493973 GCF_000298275.1 Orycteropus afer afer
TGAGAAATCAGAGCTTATTCTTACTGGCTGTACTTTGTAGGTAAGTTTTTGTTTTTCCCATGCTGCTTTCAGGATTCTGTCTTTGTCTTTGGTTTTGACGAGTTTGATGATGATGTGTCTTGGTGATTCTCTTTTGGGATCTATCCTGTTTGGAGTTCATTGGACTTCCTTAAGAGCTATATCCTCATTTTTCATCGTATCAGGGAAGTTTTTCTCCAGCAAATCTTGGACAATTTTCTCAGTGGTTTTGTTTTTCTCTTCCTCTTCTGGAATTCCAGTGACATGTAGGTTATTCCTTTTGATGGTATCCCACATGAACCTTAGGCTTTCTTCAATTTGTTTTGATTTTTTTTTCCCACTTGATCACTTTCCAAACAAGTATTTAGGTATTTTTCTTCAATCTCATTCGTTCTGTCTTCCATCATATCCATTCATAAGTGAGTTACCAACACAATAACACTAAGGAAAATGAAGACACAGAGACTTGCACAAAAAGGTTACTGACGACAAAGATAAACACTTTTACATACACAATACTGAATTATTAGTAGTAATAACAAACATTAATCTACAGGTATATACATAAGTAGGAGCTCTGGTAGTGTAGTGCCTAAGGCACTTAACTGCTAACCAGAAGACTGACGGTTCAAACCCACCAGCCACTCCTTGGAAGAAAGGTTGGGCAATCTACTTCCTTAGTGATTCTACCTCAGAAACTCAAGGAGGGGTTGGTATGAGTCAGGTCTGACTCTATGGCACATACCAACAACAACAATATACATAAGTAGACAGCCGAATGATCAGATATGACTAGGTAAAAGGAAATCCATGCATGACCATATATAAGTTTGGCAGATGATATTTCTACACATATATTTGTATGTCCTATAAGAATACCCCATATAAATAGAACTAACAAGGGGTAAAGTTATGATACTTCTTAGCCACAGCCAACAATGCTGACAGAGCAACTTTTTGGGTTTGTAGGCTCAGGACCATGGTTGTGGGGGACATCAATCTCAACTGGCATAACATAATACACAAAAACATTGTTCTACATCCTACTTTGGTAAGAAGCAACAGGAGTCTTAAAAACTTGCAAGGGACCATCTATATGCTACAATTGTTCTCTCTTCATCTGGAATAGAGAAGAATGAAGAAAACTAAAGACACATGGAAAAAATTTGTCCAATGGACCAGTAGACCATGTGAATCTCAATCTACATGACCTTGAGACCAGAAGAACTAGATGGTGCTTCCAGCCAAACAATAGACAGGCATAGAAGGTGAACATTTACACCAGGTAGGTACATTCTTTAGAACAATCAATCTTGAGAGATCATAAGGGCAGTGTGTACACTGGGAAACAGCTCAGAGGGCAGGAATGTGTAGGAAAGGACCCAGGGAAAAGGTAACCACAGGAAGGAAGTGGGAAGAGAGCTGTTACATTATGGGGATTTCAATCAATATAATGAAACAAAATGTATAAGAACTACTGTATACAAAATGAATTTCCTTTGTAAACTTTCACCCAAATCACCATTAAAAAAGAAAGAAAGGTAATGAAAGTGGAAACATACAAGAACTGTCTTAGTGTATGATCAAGTGTACTATTTTATGTTTTCACTACATGTAGTGTGTAATTGCTTTAATAAAGTGCTCAAAACTAATTTAGTGGAAACTATGATAACTTGCCTAAGGCACTTGACTGCTAAGCAGAAGGCTGGCAGTTCAATCCCACCAGCCACTCCTCAGAAGGAAGGTTGGGCAATCTACTTCCATAGTGATACCACCTCGGAAACCCAAGGAGGGATCACTATGAGTCAAGGCCGACTCAACGGCACATAACAACAACAACAGCATGATAAATTGCCAATGAGAAATGTAATGTAAATGTTAGAACAGTGCACCTATATTCCAGATTACTATTTTAAACTTACAAAATCTTAAGACATTTACCTAGGAGAATATAACCAATCTCCTCAATCCAATTTTTATGAAACTGAGAAAATGATAGCAAGCATTTCCTATGAGAAGTTCCCATCTACAGTGTTATTTTTGGGTTATCAATATGATGAAAATCTGTCTGTTTAAGTAATGCATAAGAATACTAAACCAAAAAGCAAACTTACTGCCATCAAGTCTATTCCGACTTATAACAACCTCCTTTGGGTTTCCAAGGTGGTAAATCTTTGCAGAAGTAGCTTACCCAGTCTTCCTTCCATGGAGTGGCTGGTGGGTTTGAACCACCAACTTTCTGGTTAGCAGTCAAATTATCTTAGGGCCTACGCCACAAGAAGTGTAGCAAAAAATACAGATAGATATATTAACAGTCTTATTTTTTTTTCAGTTCAAATCATTTTTTCTAATCCTTACTTATCTTAATGCACACATACTCAGATGTATGCATATATATACAGATATATTTGTGTGATATGCATGGAAAATTTAATGCTAATCTTCAAATGATTTTGGAACAGTATAAGTGTGTATATATAT
>NW_006922434.1:494073-494969 GCF_000298275.1 Orycteropus afer afer
CTGGTAGCATAGTGCCTCAGGCACTTGACTGCTAACCAGAAGGCTGGCAGTTCAAACCCACCAGCCACTCCTGGGAAGGAAGATGGGCAATCTACTTCCCTAGTGATACTGCCTCGGAAACCCAAGGAGGAGTCACTATGAGTCGGCTCCAACTGGACCGCACATAACAGCAACAACAATTGAAAGCAAAAAATTTCTTATTTGCTAAATAATTATCTGTTTCTAGGATTATCTTTTCAGGGTTTCTATGTGATATTGAAAGTATCACATCATTCACATTTAATCTCTCAAAGGACAAGACAAAAAAAAATAAATCCTAACATATATTTGGTCATTACAAGTCATATATACATAGAAGCAGTCTTATCTTTTTTGTAATATGTTTCATCTATTATAAAATGGTGCCATTTTTTTACAAGGTGGAATCACATTCTAGATATCTTATGTTATATGTACTTTAATAATAATCCAGTCGTGTTATGTGCCAAATTCCTCAGGTGGAAAATCTAAAAGACTAATTTTGTCATATGTTTTCTGTAAGTAATATTTTTCTTTTCTTCACATCAACTTCTTTTTCCTACATGCATTTTCACTGATTTTGTGCGTTCTTGTGCCAATGGAGCAATTGATTTACACTGATTGTGAATATATATAAATTAATATTAACAATTAGGCATCAAATTTCTGTGGATAGAATAAACTTTCCCCTATGATAGTCATGAGTTTTTAACCCACTGAAATCAAATGAATCATTTTAAAATTGTATGCTTATTTTTTACTATCTTCATACCCAGCTCTATTATTGGTGTATTTTTGAATTAAGACTATCTGTTCCATGATGGCTGGGATCTTATATGTTTTGCCCAATTCTCAGAACTTAGACTTTTTCTGAAATA
>NW_006922434.1:500647-501740 GCF_000298275.1 Orycteropus afer afer
GGTGTGGGGTATAAGAGTAACAAGAGGAATTTCGTACCTTTTCAGTCTTGCAGGTCCCGAGTGTCCTTGGGGTTGCTGGAAAGTAGAACTTGTTTTTAAGCCCCAGGAATCTGTGAGAGCACTATGTCTTTAAATATCCAAAATAGTTAAGCTGCTTTTTAAACCTTCAAATTGGAGTCACTCTCCGGACCGGCAAAAGTCCACAGTTCAGCCCACCTTTCTCTTCACCTTCTCCGTTTGTTCCCCAGCCACCGTGCACAGTTCTGCATGCAGTCCCTGGCTAGTAGGGTGATTTTAGGTTAATTCTTAGGTCCTACCACCACTTGGGAATCTCCAAGCTGTCTGTGCCATCAGGATTGCTCAGGATCGCTGCCAGACCTCAGTTCTGTATGTCTCCTTTTGTGGTATTTTCACGCAAATTCTTCTGCTAGTTGGGATTTAGTCCACTTCTATATCCTTCCCTTCAAGGCTCAAGGGTCCAAGATTATCTTCTCTGTCTGTGTTAATTGGTTTCCCTTTTCTTTGTTGAAGAGGGTCTGTGCAGTCTTTCTGCTTAGTCTGCCATCTTGATGGAACTTCCAAAATGGAATGTTTTGAACAAAAATGTAATATGAACTTTGAACCCAAAATATACTAGGTCCAGCCCTGGAGCAGCACAAGGAGAAGGAGAGAGTTTAACTAGGAGGTGAACCTATAAGAGATAGACAGGGTCTCAGTAACTCCAAAAATGCCCACCCTGCTCAATACTTACAATCAGGGGTTCTTATACTAAAGGAAAAAAGGCACAGCACATATGCAGGATTAGTTAACAATTTTCCAAAAAATTAGATAGGGCAATGAGTAATTAGAAAAGAATGTTTTCTGTGAGTCTCCAGCAGTCAGATAATCCTTAAGAGGGTTTATTGATATCTGTCAAAGCCCATGTGGCCAGTCCTAAATTCTGGCCCAGAACACTTTGTTGACGTAGATGGCCTTGTCTTAGATCACAGTATGAAGCAGGACCTGATAACTGTAACTCAGAGAACAAATTAATTATAGCACTACGTTGAAGCCAGGTTTTAAATGTAATCTTAACTAAAAATACAGAGGTTTA
>NW_006922434.1:502012-503525 GCF_000298275.1 Orycteropus afer afer
TCCCACAATGTAACAGCTCTCTCCCACTTCCTCCTTGTAGTTACATCTTCCCTGTGTCCTTCCCTCCCATGCACTCTGGTCCCCCTCAAGCTATCTCCCTGTGCAAACACTGCCCTTCTGCTCTCCCACTGATTGATGGATCACTCCAAGGAGAGTATCATCTACCTGATGTATATGTTCACCCCATATGCCTGCCTACTGCTAGGCTAGAAGCCACAGGGTTGAGTTCAGTTCCAGACCTTAAAGGTAACTAGGGGTCATAGTCTCAGTGGTCTCACAAAGCTCTATCAGAACAGCAAACCTGGTATTTTTTTTAAATGATTTTGAATTTTGTTCCATATTGTTCTACCACTCTACTCAGGATCTCCTGCATTGATCCTTTTCCAAGCGGTTGACAGTGGTAGCCAGGTATCATCTACTTCTTCTGGTCTCATGGTCATATAAGCTGAAGATTGCATGTGTCTTTGATTTTCTTCATTCTTCTTCGCTCTAGATGAGAAGAGACCCCCTGTTGTATCTAGATGGCCACTTGCACAAACTTTTGAGACCCCCAACCACTACTCACCAAAGTAGAATGTAGAACAATGATTTGTGTAGTATGTAATGCCAGTTGAGCTTGATGTTCCCTGCGACCACAGTGCTGAGCTCAGAGGTCCAACTACTCGCTCCTTCAGGGTAGGTGGCTGTGGCCAAGAAGCTACCACAATTTTACCCCTTGTCAGCTATACTATACACCCGGATATTCTTACAGTACATACAAATACACATGTAGGAATACTGTCTGCTAACCCTATACATGCTCATGGGCACACTACTCCCTGCCTAGACATACCTGATCATTCATTCTGTCTATCCATCTATCCACATGTAGATCAATGCTTACCATCACTGACAACACAGCACTGTACATGCAAAAGATTCATCTTTGTTGTCTATATCTCCCATATACCTCTCTATATCTTCCTCTTCCTCAGTGCCAGTGTGTTGATCACTCACTGTTGGTACAGTGCCCTTCCATTCACCCAATTCAATACTTCCATTCCTGGTAACCAACAAAGAAAGTTTCCTTCCATATATAAACTTTTCCATGCCTTTTTACAATAATGAACTAATTCAATATTTGTCTTTCTGTGATTTACTTATTTCACTCAGCATAATGTCCTCCAAGTTCATCCACGTTATATGATGTTCCATAGATTCTATGGTATGCTTTAGTGTTGCATAGTATTCCATTGTGTGTGTGTCTGTACCATAATGTGGTTATCCATTCATCTGTTAGTGGACACATAGGTTGTTTCCATCTTTTTGCTATTATGAATAATGCTGAGATGAACATGGGTGTGCATATATCTGTTCCGGTCCTGACTCTCACTTCTCTAGGATATATACCTAGTAATGGGATTGCTGGATCAAATGGTATTTCTTAATCTAACTTTTTAAGGATGAATCAAAGTCATAATTTTTCTAAATCAGTATGAGGAAACAAGACAAGATAAAGAAGCCAAGTGAATTA
>NW_006922434.1:503625-507948 GCF_000298275.1 Orycteropus afer afer
CGAGTGGATGAAAGAAAGTAAAAATGTTAGGATCAATAGATGAAAGATCCTAGTATGATTTAAGGACTAAAGAAATTGAGAAAATTGATGGAATAAGTTGAAATGAAAGGAGATGGAGGTCAACAAGTAGAAAACATGAAATTGAAATTATGGAGGGATTGTAGTTGTTGGTAATAAAAAGTTCTAGGTTATTATCATGGAGGAAATTTAAGAAACTATGAGACCCCTAAATTGGAAAGATCATCTACATGTACATAAAAATTGGAAATTGTAAGTTATTAAGACAGTAGTAATCCAAGAACTACAATATTTGAGAAATTAAGGGGAGTCACCAAAAGATAGCCAGATGACAGCAGCAACAAGAAGTAGTGGGTAATATAATCTGGAAGCATGAGAAGAGGATAAAGTAGGGAAAACCTGTTGAAAACTGCAATGAGAAATAAAAGAACACTTACCAAAACTGTAGGCCCAGTAATGTGAAGATAGTTGGGGAAAGAAAAAAAAAAAGCCATAATTTTAGAATGCTCCACAGAAGAATGTATTCTCTTATGACAAAAGAGGCTTAGAATGTAGGGGGTTTTGACAATAGACCACGAACACCAGAAAGCACAAATAAGTAGTTAAGGGAGTCAAGGAGGAGTGTGAAAATAGAACACAATAGGGACCATACATAATTTTATTAGGTTATAGTGCAAGTGATTTGGAGAGACTGGGACTCTGGAGACTCTTGGAGAGAATGGCATTAACTGAAATAAATGACACCATAAGAATACAATTCGGGCAGTTGGGGATTCAAGGCAAATAGTGATGGAGGAGGTGTGAATATTGGGAATAAGAAGTAGTTAATTTTTTTCAATTCCTTCTTCATTCATGATTCCTTGGGTAGAAGGCCTAGAGAAAGCCTTAATAAGGAAGAGGTATGGCATCACCATTAGTCAGGGGCCAACCTGAAGACAGCTAAAAACAAAAACATGAATATATTCTTAGGAACTGCTACTATCCTTTAACTCTATGACTTTCTATTAGAAGCTAAATGGTTCAATTCCCATTTAAACATTCAACAGTAGCCAGTTAACATTTTTCAGTTTATTAATAAAATATAGTTAAGAAAGATATTAGTTAAACATAAATTGAAAATGATTGTTTTTAAGTTTATTCCTTTTAATTATGATGCAGCTATTTTTGTCTTTATTTAGATAATAAATTATTATTAAGTGTGGTAGTTAAAATTGTGTGTCAAGTTGACTGGACCATGGTTGTGAGTAGCTAGAAAACTAGATGTAGTTATTCCCCTTGATGAGATTGCAATTACCTCCATGGAATCTGCTGTGATCAGCTAAGTAGCTGCCTTTGGGGTGTGGCCTGCTTCCAGTATATAAGAAGTTTTGAAAAAGTCTCTAGCTTTTTGGCACATGTTGCCATGTTTCCTACTGATCTTGGGATTGTGCCATGTTACCAATCAACTTTGAGTCTGTCCTCAGCAGCCAGGAGCTGTGTGAGTCAGAAAGAAGCCTCTAGCTACAGTGGACAGGTAACTAGACGCAGAGCTGAAGTCCAAGTTCAAAGGGCTTTCACCCAACCCCTACAGCAGGCACTCTGAATTCGAATTTCTGGCTTCCTAAACTGTAAAGGAATAAACTCCTGTTCAATAAAGCCATCCACTTGTGGTATTTCTATTATAGCTGCAGTAGAGAACCAAGATATTAGGTTTTTTTTTTTTTTTTTTTTTTTTTTTTTTTTTATTCAGTCATCTCTTCTCAAGTTTCTAAACTACTAACCAAGTCTAGTATGCTATATTGCACTTTAAGTAAACATTTGTCATGGCATGTAAATTTGGCATACATGTTTTAAGTGTATTGATTTCTACACCATTTCAGTTCTTCCTTGAAGTAACAAAATACATTACTTGTTGTAAGCTGAAATGAAGGTACAGGAAGCTTCAAATTTGCCTACATTTTCTTCCTCCCTCTACCTTTAAAAATCAGTTTCTGACTGGACTTTTCTATAAGAAGAAAGGTTGAGATAAAATAAAACACTGTGAAAAAGCACCAAACATACCCTTTAAGCCTCCTAAATACATTTGAATTGCTGGAAGTTCAGGAAGCTTGAGACTTTTTACTTAGTTGCTGAGGCATAATTTAATATTGCAAATAAAATCAACACAATGTTATTACCTTCTTATAGATTAATGTGTGAGACTGAGAGCAAATTTATGTTCCTTAACACTTTATTCCCCTTACATAAAATATCCTTCTACTACTCCAGAAAAAACTGGACATTTTTGTTTGTTTACTTGTGGGTTTTTTTTTTTTTGTTGTTTGTTTGTTTGTTTGTTTTTTGCCTAGAATACATTGATAAGAAGGAATTGTAAGTAACCTACCTGAAAATCAAGAGAAAGAAAGTCTGAGGTCTAAATATTTCATATAGTCTTGATGCTTTGGAGATGACAAATATGCAAACTTAAAAAAAGCCTTCCAGAAGAGCAATTATTTTTACATGAAAATTTCCATTGTAATTTAAAATTGAAGGTTTGCTTCAGAATTCCTGTGAATTACAAATATTGTCACAGATAATTAGATAAATCTGTCACTAGATGCAGATGTAGGAAAATAGCAGGTGATTATTTTTTAGATTGAAGGTTTCATGAAATGTGTTCAGTTAACCTAATCTAAAATTAGGAGGTCGTTATGATATCATTAAGGACCTCTGATGGCATAGTGTGTAAAATATTTGGCTATTAACCAGAAGGTCGGAGGTCCAAACCCACCAGCCTCTCAGAGGGAGGAAGATGAGGCAATTTACTTCCATAAAGATTTATTATCTTTCAAACCCATCAGGGATTGATATGAGTTGGAATCGACTCAATGGCAGTGGGTTTGGGTTTTTGGTTTTATGATATTTTTAGACATAGTGGTTCATTTCTAAGCATGAAATATTGATTTTAATGGTCCTAACATAGTAATGCTTGTGTTTAAAATATATATTGAGCTTGGGCATCTTTCTGTTAATGATTCTGTCATTGAATATATGTAGAAATTCAAATTTAGCTTTTCTCAATAAAAGGTTATAAAGAAAGTACATATTTACATATTAGGGAAATAAATGCATTTTATATTTTATGATACCTACAGACTAAGTCATCTCAAAAGCCTATGTATATTTAACTACTTATATTCCAAGCATATAAATATTAGCATTTTAGAAAATGCAAGCAATATATAAACCTATTGTGGGGACACATTTAATAATATATGTTTACCTTTCAGTATATCATTGTATTTTTAACTTCATTTTATTTTTTGAAATTATTTTATTGGTGTGTTGTATCTTCTGTCAATGTAATTTTTTTTTTCTTTGCTCCATTTAAAACTTATCAACTTGAAATTAAAATTTCTCTAGCATTGATAAATTTGCTTTGCCCTTGCTAGCATTTTCCACCCCTTATTCTCAATCTTTATGTGTGTGGTGTATGTGTTTCATTTTTATTTATACATGTAAAACAGCTATTATATATTTTTTTAATTACTAAGAATCTATACAAATACATTTTTTAATTCAACAGATGTTTTTGTGAGTTAATCAGAAGTTAATTTGTTAATATTGTTCATTATTTCCTCATTGCCAATTCATTGCTAAGACATCTTGAAAGATCTCTAATTAAAAGAAAACAATCTGAATTTAAAAGGAAAATGTGTTGTTGTTTTCAGATTGAAAATATGACATTTAGTTTAAACTTGGAATCAACTTGGGAAAGATTTTTTTTTTCACCCAATTGTTATGGATTGAACTCTGTCTTGCAAAAAGATGTGAAATACGTTGAAGTCCTTACCTTTTACCTGTGAATGTGACCTTTTATAGGGAAGTAAAATCTTTCTTTGAGGTAGTTATCAGAAGCCATTCTAAAGAAAAGTACATCCTAATCCTTTCTGAGTGGTGTCTTATAAGTGGAAAACAGAAAAAGAGAAGTAACAAAAAGAGAGAATACAGACCTCTGGATACCCCTAGAACTATCAGAACACAAATTATTGTTTTTTTAAAGCCACCCATTTTGTGGTATTTTGTTACTGCAGCACTAAGAAACTAAGGCACCAATTTAAGTAAGATATTAACTTTAAATTGTTGCTATTAAAACTATTATTATTTCACATAGAATGTCAAGGAAGGGAAAGTGTGATAGAAATTCATTATTTCACAAATTCCTTAATTTTACTGATAAGAAAAAAAAAAGGCTCAGTCATAGGTAGGGTTATAATATTTTCTACCACCCTGTGATGATTATGTTTGTATGTCAACTTGGCTAGGCCTGGTTGAGTGGCTGGGCAG
>NW_006922434.1:508618-511022 GCF_000298275.1 Orycteropus afer afer
CCAGAAGATTGACAATTCAAACCCACCAGCCACTCCTCGGAAGGAAGATGGGACAATCTACTTCTGTAGTGATACTGCCATGGATTTTTTTGGCTAATAAATTTCTAATTCCTGGGAAGTGAAATTAAGAGTATGTGTCAATTGTCAGCACATATCAGAGATTTGTATTGTTTTCTTGTATTTTTTAATACACATATTTCTTTTCTACAGTTTATTTTTCATCAAAATAATTATATTCTTAATTTTCAAACATATACTTGTATCTCAGCTAATTTCATAGCAAGAAAAAGAAACCCACTTAAAACTGATTTATGTGATAAAGCTAATTTATCAACTCTTGCATCAGAAAAATCAAGGGGTAGATCATCAAAGGTCACTTGATTCAGGGGATTGTTGCTTTCATAAGATTGTGGTCTATTGCTATCTCTCAGCCCTGTTTATTTGAATGTTGGCTTCATTCTCAACCAGGTTTTCTGCATAATGTAATTTTTAGGAAAATTAAGTTCAACATTGGCTCTCTTTCAAGCATCCCCACAAAATTCTCAAGATTGTTATCTCATTACATGGATTCTGATGCCTAAAACTTCCCATAAGCAGTCACTGTCATTAGGTGGATATGTTTTTCTGTTTAACCAAGGCTGAATCACATGCTCAACCTTGGAATTGAGACTCAATAATATCAATGGCAAAAACAAGGAAAAAGAGTCTATGTAATGAAAAATTAAAGCTCTATTTGCCCATGACTTAATAGATGCTCTGGTAGCATAGTGCCTAAGGCACTTGACTGCTAAGCAGAAGGCTGGCAGTTCAAACCCACCAACCACTCCTCGGAAGGAAGGTTGGGCAATCTACTTGATACCACCTTGGAAATCCAAGGAGCGGTCGCTATGAGTCGGGTCCGACTCAATGGCACATAACAACAACAATAATAGGCAAAATAAGTAAACAAATATAAAACAAAGAACAAATATCAGTGAAAATATTCATGGCAGTAGTGACACCCATAAAACCAAACCCATTACCAAGTCACTTTTGACTCATAGCAACATTATAGGACTGCATAGAACTCCCTCATAGGATTTCCAAGGCTATGATCTTTACAGGCAACAGAACAGCTAATGAGTTCAAACTTCCAACCTTTCTGTTAGCTGTAGAGAGCTTAAGTGTTGCACCAACGGGTCTCCTTGGTAGTAGTGACACCATACTCAAATAACAAAGTAAAAAGTTCTATGTTACATTCCTTACAAAGTAAAAGTGGGAAAAAAAAGTGGAAAATCCAGAAAACAGCAGTGTTCACCTTGTCTGAGGGATGATGAATAGTCAGGATATAAAGGCAGTGTGGCAAAGACTTATAGAATTGTACAAAGACTTTTTTTTTTTATTCCCACTTCACTATGGCTTGAGCATACCTACTGTTCCATAGTCAGTTATAAGTTGCAGCTGAGTTTTCAGCTTGAAAGCTGACCCTGGTTCTGGAGTCAATGGAGAGTATTCTATTCATGGGGTATTTTGTCTGCCTGCCTGAGAGTGGAGTGAATACTCAAAAGACAAGAGCAAAATGCTTGTCTTTATTTTGGAGGTCACTGACATAGAGAAGGAACTGGTATAACCTGGGGTACTATAAGATGAACAAGGGAGCCAGAAACTGTCCAGGGAAGAGGAGGGTGATAGAGACTCCAAATTAAAACCCTAGGAACAGAATTTCCTTTAAAAAGTGTAGCACTTAAAGACACTTCAGTGTGTTTCATTTGGAGAGCACCAAGCATGCCCAGTTCAACCTGAGTTAATGGTAAAGCTTTTCCCCAGATGGATGTATCACTTTATTGTAAATCTGCTTAAGGATTGCCTCAGGATAGGCAGGAAGTGGTCCCTTTTTTCAATGGTTTTCCTGCATTTGTTTCCACAAAAAGAGTTTGAATAAATTAAAGGATTGCTACAACCTAAAAACTAAAAACTACAGAGAGAAGAGGAGAAAAGAAGAGAAAGAAAGAAAGATGGAGAGAAAAAGCAAGCTAGCAAGCCGTGATAAATGGGAAGAACCTGAGTTCTATAACGACAATATGATATTACTCAAATGTCTCATTTACAACAATAGCAACAACAAAAAGGCATACAGAGAAACAAGGAAGAATGGCTGGTCCAAAAGAACAAAATAATCCAACAGAGACCATACTTGAGTAAGTCCAGGTATTGGACATATTCAATACAAATATGTTCAAAGAACTAAAGGAAAATATGGACAAAGAACTAAAGAAAATAAAGCAATGTATGAATAAAATGAGAATATTACCAAAAAGATGTTGTTGTTGTTATGTGTTGTGGAGTGGTCTCAGACTCATAATGACCTTATGTACAATAGAACAAAACACACCCCAGTCCCCTGCCAGCCTCACAATCCCTACTA
>NW_006922434.1:512670-515953 GCF_000298275.1 Orycteropus afer afer
CCATAGAATCTCTCACTATTGCAACTCGAGGCTTAAATTTTTTCTTCAGTTCTTTCAGTTTGAGAAATACTGAGCGTGTTATAAAAAAGATAGAAAGTGTAAAAACAAACAAAACACAAACTCTGGTGCTTAGAAATAACAGAAATTAAAATTCATTTTAGGGGTTCAACAATATTTGAGTTGGCAGAAGAGAGAATCAGCAAACTTAAAATTGGAAAATTGAAATGATCCAGTTGGAAGAAACAAAAGAAAAAAAGATGAAAGAAAAATGAACAGAACATAAGATAATTGTGCAAAATCATTAAACAGAATGATATATGCATTAAAAGAGTCACAAAGGAGATCAGAAAGAGAAAGGGTCAGAAAGAATATTTGAAGAGATAATGATCAAAAACTTTGCAATTATGATGAAAGATAGCGATTTGCATACACATGAAGCTCAATGAATTCTACGAAAAACCCAAAATAAGCCCTCAAAATAAACCAAAGGAGAAACACTTCAAGACATATCATAATGAAATAGCTCAAAACCAAAGAAAAGGAGAATTTTTGGAAAGCAGTAAGAGAAAAGCTAACTGTTACACACAAGGGTGTCCCAATAAAAGTAAGTGTTGATTTCTCCTCAGAAGCCATGGAGGGCAGAGGGCAGTGGAATGATATAATCCAAATATAGAAACACAAAAACTGTCATTCTACAATTCTGTATCTGGCAAAACTGGCCTTCCAAAACAAGGGTAGGATCTAAGCATTCCCTGATAAACAAAAACTGATGGATATCATAACCACCAGACCTGCCCTAAAGAAATACTGAAGGGAGTCCTACAGTTTGAAAGATAAGGTTATCAGGTAGATCAGGTCATCAAAGAAAGACCTTCAATAAAGGGAATATCAAGGAGAAATATAAAGGCCCGTTTTGTTGTATTTTATATATATATTGCTGTTGTTATGTGCCGTCCTATGCCTGGTAGGAGCTCTGGTAGCATAGTGGCTAAGGCACTTGACTGCTAACCAGAAGGCTGGCGGTTCAAACCCACCAGCCACTCCTCGGAAGGAAGGTTGGGCAATCCTACTTCCGTAGTGATACTGCCTCGGAAACCCAAGGAGGGGTCACTATGAGTCTGGGCCGACTCGACGGCACATAACAGTAACAACAACATATATATATATAATCTATAATTAGTATTGATACTTTCCCACCACTTGTCTGTAAGTTTGTCATACTGTGTTGGCTTATGTGTTGCTATGGGTCTGGAGGCTATGCCACTAGTATTTCAAATGTCAGCAAGGTCACCCATGGTAGCCAGGTTTCAGCAGAGGTCCCTGAGTAAGATAGACTTGGAAGAAGGATAGGGCCATCCACTTCTCAAAGAATTGGCCAGTGAAAACCTTATGAATAACAATGAAACACTGTCTGGTATATTACTAGAAAACTTGATCACTAGCTGTGAAACATTATCTGATATAGTGCCGGAAGATGAGCCCTTCAGGTCAGAAGACACTCAAAATATGACTGGGGAAGAGATGGTTCCACAAAGTAGAGTTGATCTTAATGACATAGATGGAGTAGAGCTTTCAGGACCTCCATTTGCTGAAGGGGTATGACTCAAAATGGGAAGAAACAGCTACAAATATCCATTAATAATCAGAAGGTGGAATGTACGAAGTATGAATGAAGGAAAATTGGAAGTTGTTAAAAATGAAATGGAACGCATAAAGATCAATATCCTAGGCATTAGTGAGCAGAAATGAACTGGTTTTGGCCATTGTGAATCAGACAACCATATGGTCTACTATGCTGAGAATGACAAACTTAAGAGGAAAGGCATGCCATTCATTGTCACAAAGAACATTTCAAGGTCTCTCCTGAAGTACAATACTGTCAGTGAGAGGATAATATTCCTATGTCTACAAAGAAGACCATTTAATACTACTATTATCCAAATTTAAGCAACAAGCACTAAAACAAAGATGAAAGAATTGTTGATTTTTACCAATCTCTGCAGTCTGAAATTGACCAAACAGGTGATCAAGAAGTATTGATGACTATTGATGATTGGAAAGTGAAAGCTAAAAACAAAAAAGAATCACCAGTAGTTGGAAAACATAGCCTTGGTGATAGATATGATGGCAGAGATCACATGATAAAATTTTGCAAGACCAATGAAGTATCCATTACAAATACCTTTTTTCAAAAATATAAACAGCAGCTATACCCATGGACCTCACCAGACAAAACACACAGGAATCAGATAGACTACTAAAAAGACACATGGAAACTTTTAGTCCAAAGAACTAATGGACTACAAGAACCTCAGTCTATATTAGCCTGAGATCAGAAGAAGTAAATTGTTTCCAGCTGCTAATGCCAACCACTAAGAAAGGGATCAACATTGGAGATCATGGATAGAGTGGGAGAAAAAATGTGGAACAAAATTTTAAAAATCATAAGAAAGACTAGGATTACTGGCCTGTTAGAGAGTGGTGAATCCCCTGAGACTATGACACTTAGTCATCCTTCAGGCCTGGAATTGGACTCACACCCCTGGCTCAACTTTCAGCCAGAAAATAGATAAGCCTACCAGCTAAACAACTACCCGAGGGAGATGCAATCCTTAGAATAATCAACCATGGGAGATCAGAAGGGCAGAATTTGCACAGGGAGAAACCTAAGGAGGTAGGAGTGCATAGGCAAGAAAGACACAGCACAGAGACAGGGTAACCACAGGGAAGAAGTGGGAAGAGAGCTATTATATTGTGGGCATGTAATCAGTGTCACAAAGCAAAATGTGTATGAACTGTTGGATGCACAAATCTGCTTTGTAAAATTCCACCCACATCACAGTAAAAAGTTTAAAAAAAAAAGTGCACAGATTGGAAAAGGGGTAACACTAACTGTATGTGGTGTATAAGAGACCCATTTCAAGTCAAAAGATACATATATAAATATTGTCAGGAATTCACTAAACTTCTGTTTTATGAACTTCCCTTCCAGTAATAGGTGCAAGAAAATGCTCAGGACTTCAAAACATGTCTGCACTTCCAGAGTGCAGCTGTTGATCCTTCACAAGAAACAAATGAAGAATATCTGGTTTGCCATTTTAAGACATCAACCTGTGCTAGTCATGACAAAAGTGTAACCATGATGTCAAAGACATCCAGCTAGTACACTATATACTGTACTATATATACACTTACACATACTATATGTACTATATATACTCTAAAGTGAGAAAGCACTTTAGAATCCATGATGATTGAAAACATTTTATTCTTTATCAAAAAA
>NW_006922434.1:516278-517022 GCF_000298275.1 Orycteropus afer afer
TATATGATGATAAAATGGTCAATTAACCAAGAGGACATTACCAGAATAAATATCTGTGCACTCAAGGAAAGTTAAAACATTCAATGAATTAAAAATATAAATAGATAATTCTATAATAGCTTAGAAAAAATTAACGCATCACTTTTGAAGGAGGACAGAACAACTAGGAAAAAAACTCTGCAAGGATACAGTAGATCTGAACAACACAATCAACCAACTCGACCTCAAAGACACATACAGAACACTCCACTAAACAGAAACATAATACATATTCTCCTCCAGTGCACATGGATCATTCTCCAGTGTAGACTATATGTTAGGCCACAAATCAAGCCTCTTTAAATTTAAAAACATTGAAATACTACAAAGCATCTTCTTGGATCACAATGTTCTAAAATTAAAAAAAAAATCAATAATAGAAAGATCAAGGAAAAAACAATATGGAAACTGAATAATACACTGCTCAAGAACTACTGGACAGCAGAAAAAAATAAAGTGTGGTATATAAAAACAAAATTCTAGAATCAAATGAGAATGAAAACACAACATACCATAACTTTTGGGATACAGCAAAAGCAGTACTCAGAGGTCAATTTATAGCAATAAATCACACATCAAAAAACCAAAAAGAATCTAAATGAATACCTTAATTCAACAACTAGAAAAAGAGCAACAACAACAACAAAAACCTAATCTCCAGAAGAAAGGAAATAATAAAGATCAGAGCAGAAAGAATTGAAGCAG
>NW_006922434.1:517768-519423 GCF_000298275.1 Orycteropus afer afer
ACCCACCAGCCACCTGTGGAAGGAAGATAAGACAATCTACTTCTGTGAAGATTTACCACCTTAGAAACCCAGTGGAGGTCACTATAAGTTGGAATTGACTCTATAGCAGTGAGTTTGTTTTTTCGGTCTTGGTTAAGTGGAATTTATACCAAGTATGCAAAGATGTTTACCATCAGAAAAACAATCAAAGCAATTCAGCATATAAATAAAACAAAGGAAAATAACCACATAATTATATCAATCAATATAGAAAAGGTATTTGATAAAATCCAACACCCATTCTTCAGTAAAATAAGAATAGAAGGAAAATACCTCATGTAATAAAGGGCATATATGCAAAACCAACAGCCAACATTATTCTCAATGAAGAAAGAATGCCCTCTATTACCACTTCTATTTAACATTGTATTGGAAGTCCTCTTGTTGTTGTTGTTATGTGTCATCGAGTCAGACCTAGCCAAGTGAATATGGCAAGAAAAAGAAATAAAAGTCATTGTAATTGGCAAAGAAATAAATCTATTTCTATTTCAGATGACATGATCACAGAATACCTGAGACACTCAACAGGAAAACTACTGGAACTAATAGAAAGATTCCGCAGAGTGGCAGGATACAAGATCAACACACAAAAATCAGCTGGATTCCTCTACATCAACAAAGAGATCACCAAAAAGGAAATAATGAAAACAATAACATTTGCACTAGCTACCAAAATGATAAAATATTTAAGAATAAATATTACTAGGGACTCAAAAAACTACAAAACAATACTACAAGAAACTACAAGAGACCTACATAAATAGAAGAACATGCCACGTTCATGTATAGGTAGACTGAATATTGTGAAAATGTCAATACTGCCCAAAGAAATCTATACATTCAATGCAATCCCAATCCAGATCCCATCAACATTCTTTAGGGATATGGAAGAAACAATCATTAACTTTATATGGAAAAGAAGGAGACTTTGGATAACCAAAGCAAAGTGCTACTCAAGAAGAAAAACAAAGTACAAGGACTCACTCTCCCCAATTCCAAAACCTACTATACAGCAACAGTAGTCAAAACATTGTGATATTGTTACAGCAATAGACAAATAGACCAGTAGGCCAGAATTGAGGATACAGAAATAGATCCATACATTTTTGGACAGCAGATTTTTGATAAAGGGCCAAAATCCATTTAATGGGGGAGAGATAGCTTCTTTAACAAATGGTGCTAACCAAATTGGATATCCATTTGCAGAAAAATGGAAAAAGAGCCATACCTCACACCATACACAATAACAAACTCAAGATGGATCAAAGACCTAAATGTAAAACCCAAAATAATAAATCTCGTCAATGATAAAATAGGAGCAAGCCTAGTTGCCCTAATCTACAGCATAAAGAAATCTTGTGTTTCAAGCATAACCTAAAAAGAACAAGCAGCAAAAGAGAAACTAGATGGCTGTTGTTGTTGTTAGGTGCCGTCAAGTGGTCTCTGACTCATAGCAACCCTATGTACAGCAGAACGAAACACTGCGCGGTCCTGTGCCTGCTCATGATCTTTGCTATAGCTGAACCCATGGTTTCAGCCACTGTGTCAATCCACCTTGAGGGCTGCGGAAGTTAAGAATGTGTGTCAAATTGGCTGGGCCTGCTTGAGTGGCTGGG
>NW_006922434.1:527176-528286 GCF_000298275.1 Orycteropus afer afer
CTGAGTGAAGAAAAGCCTCTAGTTTAAGTGGGCCAGGAGCAGGAGGCAGAGCTGAACCCCAAGGTCGAGGGGCTTTCATCCAGCCCCTAGAGCCTGGTACTAGGTGAGATGAAATCTGGCCATTCTCAATTCCAAGGACCATTCTGGCTGCACTTCTTCCAGGACAGATTTGTTAGTTCTTTTAGCAATCCATGCTATTTCTTCAACACCACAACTCAAAAACATCAACTCTTCTTCAGTCTTCTTTGTTCATTGTCCAGCTGTCACATGCACGTGAGGCATTTGAAAATACCGTGGCTTGGGTTAGGCGCAACTTAGTCTTCAAGGAGATATTTTTGCTCTTCAGCACTTGAAAGAGATCTTTTGCAACAGATTTGTCCAATGCAGTATGCCGTCTGATGTCTTGACTGCTGCTTTCATTGGTATTGATTGTGGAATGAAATAATATGAAGTCATTGACAACTTCCATCTTTTCTCCATTTATCGTCAGTTGGTCCAGTTGTGAGGATTTTTGTTTTCTTTATATTGAGGCATAATTCATACTGCAGACTGTAGTCTTCAATCTTCATCAATAAGTACTTCAAGTCATCCTCACTTTCAGCAAGCAAAGTTGTATCATGTGTGTATCGCAGGTTGTTAACGAGTCTTCTTCCAATTCAATTACTCAATGCCACATTCCTCTTCATATAGTCCAGCTTCTCAGATTATTTGCTCAGCATACAGATTCAATATGCACAGTGAAAGGATACAATCCTGACACACTCCTTTCCTGGTTTTCAACCATGCAATATCCCCTTGTTCTGTTCAAATGACAGCCTCCTTATTTCTGTACAAGTTCCTCATGAGTACAATCAAGTGTTCTGGCATTCCCATTCTTTCAGTGTTATGCACAATGTGTTATGATCCACACAATCAAATGCTTTTGCTTAGTCAATAAAACACAAGTAAACATCTTTCTGGTACTCTTTGCTTTCAGCCAAGATACGTCTGACATCAGCAATGATATCTCTGATTCCACATCCTCTTCTGAATCCAGCTTGCATTTCTGGAAGTTCTCTGTCAATATACTGCTGCAATCAATTTTGAATTATCTTCAGTAAGATTTCACTT
>NW_006922434.1:529206-534511 GCF_000298275.1 Orycteropus afer afer
ATCTGGTGAAGTCTGCATGTATAGCCACCATTTACGTTGCTGAAAAAAAATGTATTTGCAATGAATCAGTCATTGGTTTTGCAAAATTCTATCATGCGTTCTCTAGTGTTATTTCTATTGCCATGGCCATATTTTCTGACTACTGGTGATTCTTCTTTGTTTCCAGCTTTTGCATTCCAATGACCAGTGATAATCCACACATCTTGATTATATGTTTTGTCAATTTCAGACTACAGAAATTGTTAACACTATTCAATTTCCTCATCTTTGGCTTTGGTGGTTGGTACGTAAATTTGAATAATAATAGTATTGACTGGTCTTCCTTGTAGGCATGTGGATATTATTCTATCACTGACAGCACTGTTGACCCGCCACTGCTGAAAGTACCATGGACTTCCAGAAGAACTAACAAATCTGTTCAGGAAAAAGTGAAGCCCAATGCTCCTTGTACTTGAGAATGGCCAGACTTTGCCTCACCTACTTTAGTCATATTTTCAGAAGCAGCCATTCCCTGGAAAACGATATTATGCTTGGTAAAGTGGAGAGTCAACGAAAAAGTGGGAGGCCTTCAACAAAATGGATTGACACAGTGGCTGCAAGGATGGGCTCAGGTATAGCAAGGATTGTGAGGCTGGCAGAGTACCAGGCAGAGTTTCATTCTGTTGTACTTAGGGTCTCTCTGAGGCAGAGCCAACTCAGTGGCACCTAACAACAACAACAACTCCCATATGGAAGGCTAAACCACCACTATCCTCAGTTTAATTCATTTAGAACTTGTTTAATAATTTCTGTAATGTTCTGTAGTTCACATGTACAAGTCTTGCATTTCTTTTAATTTTGTTCCTAGTAATTTTATTCCTTGTAACCCTATTATAAGTATAATTTCTTTATTCAGTTTTGGCTTGATCTTTGCTAGTGTATAGGAATACAATTGTTTTTATATATATCATTGATCTTATATCCTGAAACCTTGCTGAAATTTTTAATAGTCTGTTAGTCTTTTAGTAGAGATGGGGATTCCTTACGGATTTGTATATACAATATAAACCCCCCAAAAATAAGTACAAATAAATACAATCTTACTATTTCCTTCCCAATGTTTTATTTATTCATTTATTTATTTGTTGTCTACTTGCTCAGGCTAGATCTTGCAGTGAGTGAACTGTTAATGTGTCAAGAATAGACTGCTTTGTTTTATTCCTGATCTCAGGAGGCATGCATTTAGTCTTACTCTATTAAATATAATACTTGCTGTGTGTTTTTATAGAAACTCTTTTTTACAGTGAGGATATTTAAATTTCTAGTTTTTGAATATTTTTAATAATAAAATATATTAGAGTTTTTACATGCTTTTGAGGACGCTCACTTCTTTTCCATAACTTTTATCAAAATTAATACTGGATTTTTTTACATGCTTTTTCTGCTTTTATTGAGATCAGTTATTTCTTGTCTTTATTCTGTTAATATGGTGGATTACAATATGTGATTTTCAGATATTTAACTATCTTGCATTCCTGAGATACATTCCAACTGGTCATAATGTATAATCCTTTCAAAATGTTGCTGGATTAATTTTGCTAATAGTTTGTTGATGATTTTTTACCTCTGTTAATTAAGGAGATATGTGTATATGTTTCATTTCATGGGATGTCTTTGCCTGTTATATATATATATATATATCTCAAAGTAATACAGGTATCTCCTGCTTTTCAAAACTTCACTTTATACCACTTCACTTTTATGAAAGACCTATTAGTACATGTTTTCATTAATCTAAAGAAAGCCAGAAACAAATTTTGCTTTTATGAAAAAAGTGAAATGTGAAACTAGCATTTAGCATTTGTTGCTGCAAATGGTATGCTCAAAAAATTTCCATATACATTACTGATAATTACTTTTTTGCTTTACACCATTTTGACCTATGCTTTACTTTCGGATAACAGGGTAAACCTGTAATTCTTTTATAAAATAATTGGTGTTTGTTTCTCTCTCTTCTATTTTTTAGGGGAATTTGTGAAGGATATCATTCTTTAAATATGTGGAAGAATTCTCCAGTGAAGCATTCTGTATTTGGACTTTTATTTATTCAAAAATTTTAAATTGCTAATCCAATCTCTTGGCTTTTTATAGGTCTATTTTCAGATTCCCTATTACATCTTAAGTCAGTTTTATTTGTTATATAATTTGCTGGTACACAAGTGTTCATATCATTCCCTTATTGTTTTTATTTTTGTTAGATCTGTAGTGATATCTTCTCTTTCATTCCCGATTTTAGTAATTAGAGTTTTTTTTTTTTTTTTTCTCTCTCTCTCTCTCTCTGTTTAATTTACTTAGTTTTGGTCATTTTATCTTCTTTGCCAACTTTGTTGATTTTTTTCAAAGAGCCAACTTTTCTTTTCATTGATCTCCCTGTTGTTTTTCTATTTTTTATTCTATTTATATCCACTCTAATCTTTGCATATTTTTTTCTTTTGTTTGATTGGATTTAGTTTGTTCTTTTATTTTCCGAGGTCCATGAGGAGGAATATTAATAATAAATAAATAAATAAATAAAAACTTACTACCATCAAATCAATTCTGACTCACAGTGACCCCCATTGGTTTTTTTCCAAGGCTGAAGCAGACTGCCTCTTATTTCTTCCACAGAGCAGCTGGTGGGTTTGAAACACTGACTTTATTGTTAGCAGCCAAATGCCTTAACCATCACATCACCAGAGCTCTTTTGGTGGAATATTAGGTGATTTAATTTGATAACTTTCTCTTTTTTAATTATAAATGTTTATAGTTATAAATTTCCTTCTCAGACTTCTTTAGATGCTTCACATAATTTTTCATATATTATGTCTCCATATTAATTTATCTCAAAATATTTTCTGATTTACCATTTGATTTCTTTGACATGTTGTTTTTTAAGCATGTGTTGTTTAATTTCTACATATTTTAGAATTTCCAAATTTCTTCCTGTTATTAATTTCTAATTTCATTCCACATGATAAGATAACATGCATTTTATGATGATAATTATTTTAAATATATTGAGCTTTTTTTATGGGTTGGCATATGATCCATCCTAGAGAGTGGCTTGTGTCAACTTGAGAAGAATATATATCTGATACTGTTGGGTAGAGAGTTCTACAGATGCCATTTTGCATTATTTGTTTCATACTATTATTTTTCTGTTTTGTTTCCAATCTTCTGCTTAGTTGTTTTATCCATTATTAAAAGAGATATATTGAAGACTCCAATAATTATTGTATAATCTTTTTTCTCTTTTTCTCTTCAAAATATTGCATCATGTCATTTGAGATGCTGTGGTTGGATGTGTATATCTGTACAATTCTTTCATCTTCCTAATCACTGACACTTTTATTATTATAAATTGCCCTTCTTTGTTTCTGGTAACATTTTTCCCCCTAAAATCTAATTTTACTAATACTCATAATTTTCTTGTTGAAAACTTGAAGTTTTAGTTAATATGCTTTATTAACTGTTATATCAGGTTGTTCCTTCCCCCAAAGCTTACATGTTACTGTTTTTTTCTTGTTGTTGCTTATTCGTAAGTATTTGTTTAGGCAATTCCTGGACTAATTCTCTAGATTCTATATTCTTTGCAGCATATATATAGTCTCTGGTTCTCTATCAGTTTTAATTTTACTATTATTTTTTAATTCCTTTTTTAAATTTTAAGCCTGGCTTCCTAATGGTGACACCTAGTCATTATAATTTAGTGCTTATCCAACAATTGGTAGGATAATTCCCCTAAATGTTTAGCCTGTATAACTTCTACCCTTTGCTTAGAGGGTCTCTATGAGAAGGACCTCTTCAAACTTCAAACAATTGATAACATAGCCTCAGCATTCAATTCCTGTTGCACAGGGCCAAAAGGTTAGTCAGAGTTTACTGGTGCCTTGTCCTTTCTCAAGTCATTCCTGGATATACACATAGACTTGCACACATATGCAGTCTTTTAAAATTTCGGGAATATGATACAGGTTTTCACAGTTCTTTCTGGTTTTCCAGGCCTCCAAGATTTTCTCTAAAATTTTCAACCAGGCTCTTGTTTGCCCCAACTGAAATCACACCTATAGGTGTTGAGATGTTGCCAGCACTTTTTTTGGTAATGTCAGTGTGTAGATTCCCTTCCTGACTCACCACCACTACACTTTGATGAGCTGAGACCCCAAAACCCACTGCCATCAAGTCAGGTCCAACTCATAAGACCTCTCCTTGGGTTTCCGAGGCAGTATCACTATGGAAGTAGATTGTCCAACCTTCCTTCCAAGGAGTGACTGGTGGGTTTGAATTGCCAGCCTTCTGGTTAGCAGTCAAATGCCTTAGGCACTACACCACCAGAGCTCCTACTCAGAGAAAAACATCCTCAAACAGCTGTGCTTTGGTTACCTAGTGCTGCTCTGACAGAAATATAAACCACAAATGTGATGGCTTAACAAACAAGAGTTATTCTCTCACAGTTTGGAAGCTTTACATCCAAGTTTAAAGTGCCAGGCTCTAGGGGCTGGGTGAAAGCCCCTCAACCTTGGGTTCAGCTCTGCCTCCTGCTCCCTGCCCACTAAAGCTGGAAGCTTTTCTTCACTCAGCTGCTGGCTGCTGAGGCTGACAAGCCCAAGGTTGACAAGTAATAAGGCACAGTCCTGATATTACCAAAACACATGCAGGCCATTAACTCAAGTCCATTTAAAGTCCCAAGATCAGTAGAGCATGGCAGGCTGCTAAACAATGACATAGCTACATGCAGGGTTCAAGTGTGCCTAAGCTAGAGACCAATCCCCAAGGCTTCTCCTTATATACAGGAAGCAGACCATATCCCTAAAGCAGCTACTCAGCTGCTCACAGTAGATTCCACCATGGAGTTGATTACTAGTCTCATCAGGGGGAATAACTACATCTAGCTGCGCAGCCACTCAACCAAGCCCAGTCAAGTTGACTCACAAACTTAACTACCACAAGCTGCAAGTTGGAGATATTTTTTAAAAATTGTTTTATTCTGGATATATATGTTGTTGTTGTTATGTGCTGTCGAGTTGGACCCGACTCATAGTGACCCCTCCTGGGGTTTTTGAGGTGGTATAACTGCGGAAGCAGATTGCCCAAACTTTCTTTCAAGGAGTGGCTTGTGGCATGAACCGCCAGGCTTCTGGTTAGCAGTCAAGTGCCTTAGGCACTATGCCACCAGAGCTCCTATGGATATATAATATTGCTGTTGTTGTTAGGTGCTGTCGAGTCGTTTCTGACTCTTAGCGACCCCATGCACAGCAGAAAAAAACACCTCCCGATCCCCTGCCAG
>NW_006922434.1:536176-539298 GCF_000298275.1 Orycteropus afer afer
CCATTGTAAATGCTAACGTTTCCTTAGTTTCTTTCACCGATTGCTCATTGTTGATATGAGCATTTAGTTAGAAACCCAACTGATTTTTTGTCTGGTGACCTTGTACCATGTCACTTTGCTAAATTCACTTGATAGTTCTAATTGAATTCCTGTAGAATCTTTGGGGTTTTCTTTATATAGGATTATGTCATCTGTTAAAGGATGGTGATTTTTTTTTTTTAATTTAATTGTGATTGTGGTGAAAGTTTACAGAGCAAATTTGATTTTCACTCCACAGTTCTTACACATTTTGTCTCATGACATTGATTCCAAAACCAAAAAAACCAAACCCACTGCCATTGAGTCAGATCCTACTCACAGCGAACCCTCCTTGCCCTCCTTGGGTTTCTCAGGCGGTATCACTACAGAAGTAGATTGCCCAACCTTCCTTCTGAGGAATGGCTGATGGGTTGCATTCCCCATAATATAACAGCTCCCTTCCCATTTCCTGCCTGTGGTTACGTTTTCCCTGTGTCCTTCTTTCTTATGAATTCCTGACTTCTGAGCTATGTCCCTGCAAATATTGCCCTTCTGGTCTCCTATGGTTGATTGGGCTAAGGAGTATACCTACCTGGTGTAATTGTTTACATTGTTCAGCTGTCTATTGTTTGAGTGGAAGCCAAAAAAGTGAGTTCAATTCCAGGCCCAAAGAGTGATGAGAGGCCATAGTCTTGTGGGGTTTACCAGTCTCTTTCAGATCAGTAAGCCTGACCCTTTTACGATTTTCAGTTTTGTCCCATGTTTTTGTCCCATTCTATCCAGGATTCCTCTACTGATCCCTTTCAGAGGGGCAGACAGTGGGAACTGGACATTGTCTAGTTCTTCTGATCTCAGAGTCACGTAGGCATGGTTTACTAGTCCCTTGGACTAATTGTTTCCATTTGTGTGTGATTTTCTTCTTTCTTCTTTCCTCTAGAAGAGGAGAGACCAATTGCTGCATCTTTTTTTTTTAATTGTGATTTAGGTGAAAATTTACAGAGCAAATTCACTTTCCATACAGCAGTTCACATACACTTTGTCTTGTGACATTGACCACAATTTACCACAATGCAACAGCGCCCTCCCACTTCCTCCTGATAGTCACCTCTTCCCTGTGTCCATGGCTCCATGCACCCCTGCCCCATGAGCTGTCTGTCTGTGCATAAACAGCCCTTCTTTCTCCCATGATTGTTCTCTCCAAGGAGAGTATCTACTTGAGGTAAATGTTCAACTCATATGCCTGTCTTTTGTTTGGCTAGAAGCCACAGGTGTGGGTTCAATTCCAGACCTGAAAGGCAGCTAGGGGCCATAGTTTCAGTGGTTCCACCAGGCTCTATCAGACCAGGAAACCTGCCCCCCCCTTTTTTTTCCCAAATGATTTTGAGTTTTGTTACACATTGTTCTCCTGCTCTATCCATGGTCTCCTACATAGATCCCCCTCCACATAGTTGACAGTGGTAGCAGGGCACCATCTAGTTCTTTTGGTCTCCAAGTCATATAGGCCATAGATCACATGGTGTACCAGTAACTGGAACTAATTGTTTCCATGAATCTTTTGTTTTCTTCATTCTTCTTTGCTCTGGTCAAGGAGAGATCCATCATTGCATCTAGATGTCTCCTTCGAAGATTTTAAGATTTCAGTCTCTACTTGCTAAATAGGAGGTGAAACAATGTTTTGTATAGTATGTTATGTCAATTGAGCTTGATGTCCTCTGTGACTATGGTCCCAAGCCCACAGGTTCAACTACTCACTCCCTCTGGGTAGCTGGCTATGACTATAACCTTGTCCCTTGTCAGCTCTACTATACACCTGGGAATTCAGATCATACAAATACAGTTATAAGACCATTGTCTGCCAACCCTATATATGGTCTTGGGTACTCTCCCCACTTTATAGACATACCTAGTAGTTCAGCTTGTCCACCCCTCTATCCACCCCTATTCCCATGTTTCCCTTCACTGACAACGCAGTATTGTATGTGTAAAAGGGTTCATCTTTGCTTTCTGTATCTCCCATGTACCTCTCTATGTCTTCCTCTTCCTGAATGCCACCATGGTGATCACTCACATTTGGTACGTTGTGCTTCTCTTCACCCAAATCAATACTTATCTCTACCTATTTAACAGTGTTCTCTACGCTACCCTACAACCCCTGGTAACCAACAAAGGAAATTTCCTTCCATACAGAAACCTTTCCTTGACTTTTACAATAATGGACTAATACAATATTTGTCCTTCTGTGATTTACTTAATTCACATAGCATAATATCCTCCAAGTTTATCCACGTTATGTGCTGTTTTGAAGATTCTAGGTTATTCTTTAGGGTTGCATAGTATTCCATTGTGTGCATGTACCATAGTTTGGTTATCCATTCCTCACTTGGTGGACACCTAGGTTGTTTCCATCTTTTGTCTATTGTAAATAGTACTGTGATGAACATGGGTGTGCATATGTCTGTTCTTGTCATGGCTCTCACTTCTTTAGGATATATACCTAGTAATGGAATTGCTGGGTCAAGTGGTGTTTCTAATTCCAACTTTTTAAGGAATCACCATACTGCTTTCCACAGTGGTTGTACCATTTTACAGTCCCACCAGCAGTGTATGAGAGTCCCAATCTCTCGACATCCTCACCAGCATTTGTTGTTTTCTGTCTTGTTGAACTTTGCTACTACTAGTGCTGGAGAAAGATTGTATCTCATTGTTGTTTGATTTACAGCTCTCTGATAGCTAATGATTGTGAGTATTTCTTCATGTTTGTTGACTGCCTAAATATCCTTCTTGGTGAAAGGTCTATTCATGACTTCTGCGCATTTTTAAATTGGATTATTTGCCTTTTTGTTATTGAGGTTTTGGAGTTTTCTATAAATTCTAGAGATAAGTCATTTGTCAAATATATCATTGACAAATATTTTTTCCCAGTCTGTAAGTTCTCTTTTGACTATTAAGAGAAGTCATTGGAAGGACATAAAAATTTGATTTTTAGAAGGTACCATTCATCAAGTTTCTCTTCTTTGTGCATTTTGGGTTATGCTTGATAGTCTATTTATGCCACATATTAGGGCCCCTGCATTTTCCCCTAGTTTTTCCTTGAGAGAATCTAT
>NW_006922434.1:540698-541617 GCF_000298275.1 Orycteropus afer afer
TTTTTATTATTATTAAGAAATATGTCACCATTTGAAATTTCTGAATATGTCAGTGATACATGGCACAGTAAGTTCAATTTTTAGCAAAAATTACTTTTTATATCAAATGCTTCTTTCGTTGAGGTATATTTATTCTTATAATAATACAATGATTGTTGCTTTTTTTAGTTAAAATTTATCCTCTTTAATTTTTCAATTTGTATTTTTACCATTTTTTTTTTAATTTTAAAGATGACTTGTATAAACAATAAAGCTGGATTTTCTTTCTAAAACCATTCTCAGTATCATATGTGCTCTTCACAGCAGTTGAAAATTAATTTCTAGGCAACCAGGGAAAGGCAGATGTATTAATGTTAGCTGCTGACAAGATCAGCTACATAATTTGTGGAAACTCAGTACAAAATGAAAATGCAATTCCTATTATTAAAAATCAGGAAAACAAAAAAATGCCACTAAAGGTAATAAAATACAAGTATTTTCCCCATTTTCCACTGTTTTTCCCTCCACTTTTTTTTTTTTTTTTTCTGTTTTAATGTCAAGGAGCTCTTGTAGTGTAGTAGTTAAAGATTTGGCTGCTAATCAAAAGGTCAACTCTTTGGAACCATGAGCAGCTCTGGAGGAGAAAGGTGAGGCAGTCTGCATCCATAAAGATTTATAGCCTTAGAAACCCTATAGGGTAATTCAACTCTGTCTGACAGGGTTGTTATGAGTTGGAATCCACTTGATGGCAGTGGATTTTTGGTTTTATTTAATGTCAGTCTGTCTCAGGCATGAGAATTCTAGTTGAGACTAAAGGATCTAGTCCCTGGGCACACTACACTTCCACAACGAGGATTAATTAGGGATTAACTGTGAGCTGTGTTTATTGACTTAATGAATCTGATTTCTATTAAGAAATTTAACTAATTTTGATTATTTC
>NW_006922434.1:542397-551885 GCF_000298275.1 Orycteropus afer afer
GTAAAAAGTGAATACAGGTTAAACACCATAGTTTTCCAACTGTAGTAATTTTCCACTACATTTTTAATGGAATAACCCAAATTTCCTTTGCTGATTTAAAATGCCACTTTTATGTTACACAAAATTCTTAAGTGCATTTACACCTATTTATGACTTCCATAGTCTATTTTTTATCTATTTGCATAATAATGATTCAATACCAATAATTTTATTATTGGATATTCATAATTATTCTTAATATGTTGTAATAGCTCATTATAGACCCAGTTAAAAAAATCAAAGTGAAAGGCACAAAACGGGATAAAAAATGATAACAACAAAATTGTATACAAAATATAATTAACTCCTGCACATCAATAATAAAGAGAGAAAACACACAATAAAATATTGGGAAATTTATACAGAACCTCCACAAGAGTAGATATATGATTATTATTAGGAGTTGTTCAAAATCATGAGTAATAATGAAATTAAAATTTAAAATCACACTTAGGTATCACTCACTATACACTCACAAAAAGACTAATGTGAAACAGACTGACAATATCAAGTATTGGTAAGAATTTATACAAACTAGGATTTTCATATATTACAAATAGAGGCAGAAAATTATATAACCACCTTAAGAAAGAGTTCGGTAATTTTTATGAAGTTAAAATTACTTTGTGTTTCTGATTTGAAACGCCACTTTTATGTTGCATGGCAAGTTCACTGTTAGATGTTTACTATGTTGTTGTTACATGCTGTCAAGTCAGCTGTGACTAATAGCAACCCCATGCACAACAAAATAAAACACTGCCCAGTTCTGATCCATCCTCACAATACTTGCTGTGCTTGAGCCCATCATTGCAGCCACTGTGTCAATCCATCTTGTTGAGGGTCTTCACATATTTCACTGACCCTCTACTTTACCAAACATGATATACTTCTCCAGGGACTGGTCCCTTCTGACAACATAACCGAAGTAGTTGAGACAAAATCTGTCCATTCTCACTTCCAAGGAGAATTCTGACTTCACTTCTTCTAAGACAGATTTATTTGTACTTCTGGCTGTCCATGGTATTTTCAGTATTCTTCACCAACACCACAATTCAAAGGCATCAACTCTTCTTTGTGTTGTTGTTGTTATGTGCCATCGAGTCAGACCTGACTTATAGCGACCCCTCCTTGGGTTTCCGAGGCAGTATCACTATGGAAGTAGATTGCCCCATCTTCCTTCCGAGGAGTGGCTGGTGGGTTTGAACCACCAGCCTTTTGGTTAGCTGTCAAGTGCCTTAGGCACTATGTTACCAGAGCTCCCAACTCTTCTTTAGTCTTCCTTATTAATTGACTAGTTTTCATATGTATATGAGGAGATTGAAAATACCATGGCTTAGATTAGGGGCACTTTGGTCTTCTAAGTGACATCTTTGCTTCTTAACACTTTAAAGAGGTACTACAGGAAATGAAAATATACGTAAAAAGCCAGTATGAAGGTGATGAAAGTTGTCTAATTTCTGGAAGCCAAAAATGGTAAACAACCCAAATGCCATCAAGAAGAAAATATTAACAAAATGCAGTCTATTCATACAATGGAAAACAGCTTAGCAATAAAATGGAATGAGGAAAATAAAGTAGTGACTGGAAAGTACATAGTTATGCTTCCAATATGATGCCATTTATATGTTAAAATAAGAAACAAAATTAATCTTTGTTGATAGATATCAGAACAATTATGTCTTCTGATTGGAGCCTGCTTGAAATGTGCACAAAAGGATTTTCTAGGGTGATGGAAATTTTCCATTATCTTGATCATAGCAGTGCATTATTAAGTGTACATATTTGTAAAAACATATCTAGCTGTTCAATTAAAATTTGTGCATATTACTGTATGTTTGGAGCAGCTAAGGGAGACAAACTTGTTTGTCAGTTTGTCATACTGTGGTGGCTTAAGTGTTACTCTGAACCTGGAGGCTATGCCACCAGTGTTTCAAATTCCAGCAGGGTTACCCATAATGGACAGGTTTCAGCAGAGCTTCCAGACTAAGACAGACTCAGAAGAAGGAAGAGGCCATCCACTTCTCAAAGAATTGGTCAGTGACAACTTTCTGAATAGCAGTGAAACACTGTCTGATATATTACTGGAAAACGTTATGAATAGTCCTGAAACACTGTGTGATATAGTGCTGGAAGATGAGTCTCTCAGGTTAGAAGGCACTCAAAATATGACTGAAGAAGAGCTGCCTCCTCAGGATAGAGCTGACATTAATGATGTGGATAAACTAAAGTTTTTCTGTCCCCATTTGTTGATATGGCATGTCTTAAGATGAGAATAAACAACTGCAGACATCCATTAATAATTGGAATATGGAATGTATGAAGTATGAACCTAGAAAAATTGGAAGTTATCAAAAATGAAATGGAATGCATAAAGATCAATATCCTAGGTATTAGTGAGCTGAAATGGACTGGTTTTGGCCATTTTTAATCAGATGATCATTTGATCTACCAAGCTAAGAGTGACAAATTGAAGAAGAATGGCACAGCATTCATCATCACAAAGAATGTATCAAGATCATTCCTGAAGTACAATGTTGTCAGTGATAGGATAATATCCATATGCCTATGAGGAAGACCAGGTAATACTACTGTTATTCAAATTTATGCACCAACCACCAAAGCCAAAGATGAAGAAATTGATTTTTACCACCTTCTACAGTCTGAAATTAGCCAAATATGCAATCAAGATGTGTTAATTATCTCTAGTGATTGGAATGCAAAAGTTGGAAACAAAGAAGAGTAACCATTAGCTGGAAAAACTGGCCTTGGTGATAGAAATGATGCTGGAATCACATGATAGAATGTTGCAAGATCAAGGACTTATTCATTGCAAATACATTTTTCAACAACACAAATGACAACTATACACATAGACTTCACCAGATGGAGTACACAGGAATCATATTGGCTACCTCTGTGGCAATAGGTAATAGACAAGTTCGATGTCTTTAGCCAAAATAAGACTAGGAGCTAATTGTGGAACAGATATCATCAACTGCTCATATGTAAGTTCAAATTGAAGACAATTAAAAGCAGCCCATGAGACCCAAAATATGACCTTGATTATATCCCTTCTGAATTTAGAGACCATCTAAAGAATAGATTTGATAGAATGAACACTCATGAGCAAAAAACAGAAGAATTGTGGGATGACATCAGGAACATCATCCATGAAGAAAGAGAAAGGTGATTAAAAAGACAGCAAAGGGAGAAAAGACCAAAATGGATATCAGAAGAGACTCTGAGTCTTGCACTTGAACAGAGAGTAGCAAAAACAAATGGAAGAACTGACAGGCCAAAAGAGCTGAACAGAAGATTTAAAAGAGTAGAGCGAGAAGATAAAGTCAATTATCATAATGAAATGTGCAAAGACCTGGAGTTACAAAACCAAAACATGATTGGCATTTCTCAAGCTGAAAGAACTGAGGAAACAATTTAAGTCTCAAATTGCAATATTGAAAGATTCCATGGACAATATTTTGGATGATGCAGGAAACATCAAAAGAAGATGGATGGAATATACAGAGTCACTATGACAAGAAGAATTTGTCAATGTTCATCCACTTCAGGAAGTGGCATGTGATCAAGAACCAATGGTATTAAAGGAAGAAGTAGAAGCTGCACTGAAGGAATGTAGTGAAAAACAAGACTCTGGGAATTGACGGAACAACCACTGAGATGTTTCAACAGATGGGTGCTGTGCTGAAGGCACTCGCTCAGCTATGCCAAGAGATTTGGAAGACAGCTACCTGGCCAACTGACTGCAAGAAACCCATATTTGTACCCATTCCAAAGAAAGGTGATCCCCGAGAATGTGGAAATCATCAAATAATATCCTTGAGAGTGACCAATATGGCAGCATTGAGGATGAGAAAGACAGAGAGAGTTACATGGGCAGTACAAATAACAAATATGAACCCCTTTGTAAATACAATACTGAGTTGTCAATGAAAGCAAACATGGGTATAGGGACGGATAGATGGGTGAACAAGCTAAACAATTATGTATGTCTAAATGGAGAGTGTATCCAAGATCATATACAGGGTTGGCAGACAATGGGCCTCTCGAAGAGTATGAAGGGATGGACACTGGGAGGAGGTAGCTGTGGGGAGGAAGTGGGAGGGGAGCTGCTGCATTGTAAATTTTGGTCAATGACATGAGACAAAGTATATGTGAACTGCTGTATGAAAAGTGAATTTACTCTGTAAATCTTCACCCAAATCCTAATAAATAAATAAATAATATCCTTGATATCATATGCAAGTGAAATCTTGCTAAAGATAACTCAAAAAGGTGGCAGCAGTATATTTACAGAGAACTTCCAGAAATGCAACCTGGATTCAGAAGAGGATGTGGAACAAGGGATATAATAGCTAATGTCAAATGGATCTTGCGTCAAAGCAAAGAATACCAGAAAGATATTTACTTGTGCTTTATTGACTATGCAAAGGCATTCGATTTTGTGAATCATAACAAATTATGGATAACATTGAAAATAATAGGAATTCTAGAACACTTAATTGTACTTATGAGGAACCTGTACATAGACCAGGAGGCTGTCATTCAAACAGAATAAGGGGACACTGCATGGTTTAAAATCAGGAAGGGAGTTCGTCAAGGTTGTATCCTTTCACCATAGTTATTCAATTCCATTTCTCTGATGACTAAATATTGGAAGTATTTATTAGTATGCTTACTTGTCATTTGTGTATCTTCATGAAGAAATATCTATTTTGATACTTTACACATTTTAATTGGGTTGTCCTTTTATTATTGAGTTGTAAAAGTTCTTTATGCTGACTTTATGCTGACTACATAATCCAAGAAGCTGAACAGTAGGAAGAATAACGTGGTATCAGGATTGAAGGAAGGCTCATTAACAACCTGAGATATACAGATGACACACTGTTACTTGCTGAATGTGAGGATGACTTGGAGCATTTACTGATGAACACTAAAGACTACAGTCTGCAGTGTGGATTACACCTCAATATAAAGGAAACAAAAATTCCTCACAACTGGACCAATAAACAACATAACGAGGAATGGAGCAAAGATTGAAGTTGTCAAAAACTTCATATTCCTTGGTTCTACTATCAATGCCAATGGAAGCAATAGTCAAGACACCAAAAGACATATTGCTTTGGGCAAATCTGTTGCAAAGCACACAAGTGCTGAAGAGCAAAGATATCTCCTTGAAGACTAAGATGTGCCCAACCCAAGTCAATCACCTCATCTACATGTGAGAGCTAGAAAAATGAATAAGGAAGACTGAAGAAGAGTTGATGCTTTTGAGTTGTGATGTTGATGAAGGATGCTGAAAGTACCATAGACTACTAAAAGAACTATCAAATCTTTCCTTGAAAGAGTGCAGCTAGAATGCTCTTGGAAGCAACAATGGCGAAACTTTGTCTCACCTACTTTGATCACGTTGTCAGAAGGGACCATTCTCTGGAGTAGGATGTCATGCTTGGTAAAGTGGAGTCTCAATGAAAGAGGGGAAGGTCCTCAACAAGATGTATTGACATGGTGGCTGCAGTAAAAGGGCTCAGGTAGAGTAGGGATCAAGATGCTGGCACAAGACTGGGCAGTGTTTTGTTCTATTGTACATAAGTTCGCTGTGAGTCAGTTGAGTCAGCAGCACATAACAATAACAACAACAACTGTATGTAGGTTATCCCTAAATTAAGAACACAATTTGGTAGAGAACAACTATAGTGCTTGTTACCAGTTTCAAGCAAGCATGAATGGAGAAAAGATAGATACCATGCAGAGATCTCTAAGAAATACAGAGAAGAACGTTTGAGAAGCAGAAACAAGAATATTCCCCTACAGGGAACTGAGAGAGTCTTCACCTAATGTTGGCACCCTGAATTTTAAGTTTTGATAACATAAATTTCTGTTTGTTAAAACTACCGTCTTGTGGGATTTCTGTTATAGCAGCATTAGGTAACTGGAATATCATCCTAGTGAATGTAAAGTGGTATCTCATTGTGGTTCTGAATTCCATTTCTCTGATGACTAAATATTGGAAGTATTTATTAGTATGCTTACTTGTCATTTGTGTATCTTCCATGAAGAAATGTCTACTTAGATACTTCACACATTTTAATTGGGTTGTCCTTTTATTATTGAGTTGTAAAAGTTCTTATATTTTGTGATTTATGCCCCTTATCAAATAATTTGAAAATATTACTTTTCTTTTTGTTGACTTGACTTTTAACTTTCATGATGATGGCCTTTGAAGCAGATTTTAATTTTCATGCAGTTCAATTTATCTGTTTGTTCTCTTGTTGCTCATGCTTTTAGTGTCATAACTAAGAATCGTATGCCATATCCAAAGCTATGAAAATTTGCTTGTATATTTTCTTCTAAGAGCTTTATATTTATAGCTCTGGCATACAGGTCTTTGATCCACTTTGTGTTTTGTATATGGTGTGAGATAGGAACCAACGTCATTATTTTACATGTGACTACCTGTTCTGAAAATAATGCTTGTTGAAAAGATTATTATTTTTCCATTAAATGGTATTATCACCCTTGTCAAAATAAATTTAACAAAGATGAATCTATTTATTTTGGACTCTCAGTTTTATTCCACTGATTTGTATGTATATCCTTGTGATAGGACTCTAATCTTGATAACTGTTGTTTTTTAGTATATTTGGAAATAAAGTAGTTTGAGTCCTCTTACTTTGTTCTTCTTTTTCAAGAATGTTTTAGCTATTCTGGATTCCTTGTAATTTTATATGAATTTTAGAATTAGTTTATCAATTTTTACAAAGCCTTCTGATAGGGATTGTGTTGAACCTATACATCATTTTGGGAAGTATTGCCATAGTAACAACATTAGATACTATGACTCATGCATATGTGATGTTTTTCTATTGATTTAGATATTCTTTAATTTACTTCAAAAATGTTTTCTAATTTTCAGAATATATGTCTTTCACTCTCATTAAATTTATTTTTAATGTTACATTACTTTTGATGTTAATGTAAACAGAATTGTTTTCTTTATTTTGTGGATTGTTCATTGCAAGCTAGAGAGATTCAATTGATTATCTATATTGAATTCTTATCCTAAAACCTTGTTGAACTTATTTATTCTATTAGAATTTTAGCAGATACCTGAGGATTGTCTAAATGTAAGGTCATGCCATATAACCTTTCTATTGGCTAACTATACTTAGCCATCCAACTGGAAGAGATCCATATTTGTGACCATTCCATAACAAGTGATGCAACAGAATGAGGAAATTATTGAAAAATATCACTACTATTGCTTGAAAATAGATTTTGCTGAAGATAATTCAAAAATGTTTGCAGTAGTACATCAACAAAGAACTACCAGAAACTCAAGCTAGATTCAAAACAGGATGTGGAATGGGGGATATCACTGCTGATGTCAGATAGATCTTGGCAGAAAGCAGAGAATACAAGAGAGGTGTATACCTATGTTTTATTACCTATGCAAGGACCTTCGACTGTGTGGATCATAAAAAATTATGGATAACATTGTGAAGAATGGGAATCTGATAACACTTAAATGTGCTTATGCAGAACTCTACATAGGCCAGGAAGCAGTCATTTGAACAGAACACAGAGAGCATCGTGTGGTTTAAATCAGGAAAGGTATAAATATCTTTTCACTATATTTATTCAACCTGCTTAGTGAGCAAATAATCCAAGAAGCTGGACTATATGAAGAATAATGTGGTATCAAGATTGGAAGAAGGCTCATTAATAACCTGTGATATGCAGATGACACAACCTTGCTTGATAAAGGTGAAGAAGACGTGAAGCACTTAATGATGAAGATCAAAGACTATAGCCTTCAGTATGGATTGCACTTCAACAAAAAGAAAAGAAATCCTCACAACTGGACCAATAACCAACATCATAATAAATGGAGAAAATATAGAAGTTGATAAGGGTTTAATTTCACAATCAGCATCCATGAAAGTAGTAGTAAGGAAATAAAATGATATATTGATTGGGTAAACTGGCTGCAAAAGAACTCTTTAAATGGTGAGAAAGCATATATAAAACTTTGAGGAGTAAGATGTGCCTGAAGTAAGCCATGGTGTTTTCAATCACTTCATATGCATGCAAAAGCTGGACAGTGAATAAGGAAGACCAAAGAAGATTTGATGCCTTTGGATTATGGTATTGGTACAGAATATTGAATATACTATGGACTGCCAGAAGAATGAACAAATATATCTTGGAAGGACAGCCAGAATGTTCCTTAGCAGCAAAGATAAGGGGCCAGTTCATGGAGAAGGGGATCATGCTCATTAGAGTGGAAAAGAGGAAGACCCTCAATGAGATGGATTGGCACAATGGCTGCAACCATGGGCTCAAGAATAGCTAAAATTGTGAGGATGGCTCAGGATTGAGAAGCATTTCATTTCGTTGTACATAAGGTCACTATGAGTCAGAACTGACTAGATGACACCTAATAAGAACATTGAGTAATTTCCCCGATTGGAACTTCTGGTACAATGTTAAATAGAAATGGAAAAGAAATGTGTATTTATATTTTCCTCCTGATCTTAGGGTGAAAGATTCAGTCAGTCACTATTAAGTGTAATGCTGTTATTATTGTTGTTGTTAGGTGACATCGAGTCATCTCCAATCCATAGAGGCCCTATCTACAGCAGAATGAAACACTGCCTGGTCCTGTGCCAGCTCCAAGATCCTTGTTACACCTGCGGCCATCATTGTAGTCACTTGTTGAGGGCCTTCCCCTCTTTCATTAACCCTCCAATTTACCAAGGATTATATTGTTATCCAGGGAATGATCCCTTCTTACAACGTGACCAAAGTAGGAGAGATGAAGTCTGGCCATCCTTGCTTCCAAGGAACATTCTGGCTGCTCTTCTAGGACAGATTTGTTAGTTCTTTTAGCAGACCATGGTACTATCAATATTCTTCGCCAACATCACAACTCAAAAGCATCAACTGTTCTTCGGTCTTCCTTAATCACTGTCCAGCTCTCACATGCATATGAGGTAATTGAAAATACCATGGCTTGGGTGAGGTACATCATAGACTTCAAGGAGATATCTTTGCTTTTCAGCATTTGTGTCTTTTGCAACAGATTTGCCCAATGCAATACATATTTTGATGCCTTGATTGATGCTTTCATTGGCATTGATAGTAGAACTAAGGAATATGAAGTCTTCGACAACTTCAATTTTTTCTCCATTCCTCGTTATGCTGCTTATTGGTTCAATTGTGAAGATTTTTGTTTTCTTTATTTTGAGGTAAAATCCATACTGCAGCCTGTAGTCTTTAATGTTCATCAGTACGTGCTCCAAGTCATCCTCATTTTCAGCAAGCAACATTGTGTCATCTGCATATCTCAGATTGTTAATGAGCCTGCTTCTAATCCTGATGCCACATTCCTCTTCATATAGTCAAGTTTCTTGGATATTTTTTTT
>NW_006922434.1:552665-555023 GCF_000298275.1 Orycteropus afer afer
GCTTTCCTTCATTATTCAATATATTGCCCAGAGAATCTTTCAATATTGCAGCTTGAGGCTTAATTTTTTTCTTCAGTTCTTTCATCTTGAGAAATGCTGAGCATGTTCTTTCCTTTTGGTTTTCTAACTCCAGGTCTTTGCACATTTCATAATAATTGACTTTTTTCTTCTTGAGCTGCTCTTTGAAATCTTCCGTTCAGCTCTTTTATCTTGTTAATTCTTCCATTTTCTTTAGCTACTCTCCATTCAAGGGCAAGTTTTCAGAGTCTCTTCTGACATCAATTTTGGTCTTTTCTTCCTTTCCTCTTTTTAATGACCTTTTGCTTTCTTCGTGGATGGTGTTCTTGATGTTATCCCACAATTCCTCTGTTTTTTGGTCATTGGTATTCAATGCATCAAATCTATTCCTTAAATGGTCTCTGAATTCAAGAGAGATATATTCCAGGTCATATTTTGACTCTTGTGGATGTGCTTTAATTGTCTTCAACTTGAAGTTGAACTTGCATATGAACAGTTGATGGTCTGTTCCACAATCTCCTCCTGGCCTTGTTTTGGCTGAAGATATTGAGCTTTTCAATCTCCTCTTGCCACAGATGTAGTCAAATTGATTCCTGTGTACTCCGTCTGGCAAAGTCCACATGTACAGCTGCCCTTTGTGTTGTTGAAAAAAGGTGTTTGCAATGAATAACTTGTTGGTCTTGCAAAATTCTATCATGCGATCTTCAACATTGTTTCTATCACCAAAGCCAAATTTTCCAGCTACTGGTGATTCTTCTTCTTTTCCAACTTTTGCATTGAAATGCAAATCACCAATCACCAGTGATAATCAACACGTCTTGATTGCATGTTCAGTCAACTTCAGACTGCTGAAGTTGATAAAAATCTTCTATTTCCTCATCTTTAGCTTTTGTGGTTGGTGTGTAAATTTGAATAATAATACATAGTATTAATTGGCCTTCCTTGTAGGCATATGGATATTATCCTATCACCAGCAGCATTGTAGTTCAGAATAGATCTCGAAACATCCTTTGTGATAATGAATGTCACACCAATCCTCTTTAATTTGTCATTCGTAGCATACTAGATCATATGGTTGTCTAATTCAAAATGCCCCAAAATGGTCCATTTCAGCTCACTAATGCCCAGTGATATTGTATAGTATCAATCATTATGCATTCTATTTCACTTTTGACAACTTCCAATTTTCCTAGATTCATACTTCATACATTCCATGTTCTGATTATTCATGAATGTTTGTAGCTATTTCTCCTCAGTTTGAGTCATGCCATGTCAACAAATGGAGGTTCTGAAAGCTTTACTTTATCCATATCATTAAGGTTGGTTCTACTCTGATGAGACAGCTCCTTCCCAGTTGTATTTTGAGTGATGTCCAAACTGAGGGGCTCATCTCCCGGCACTGTATTGGCAATGTTTCAGGGCTATTCATAAATGTGTCCAGTAATGTATTAGACATTGTTTCTCTGCTATTCGTGTTTTCCTTGGTCTATTCTTTGAGAAGTAGATGGATCCAGGTAAGGGAAGAGATAGCCTCCATCCAGGCAGGAAGCAGGAAGCCAGGGCTGATGGCTAGAACAGGTAAGGGGAAGGTCAGGAAGTAGGCAGAGAGTTTTGCAACAGCTAAGGGAGACAAACTTGTCTGTCAGTTTGTCATACTGTGGTAGATTGTGTATTGCTGTGAGTCTGGAGGCTGTGCCACTGGTGTTTCTAATGCCACCAGGGTTTGCCATAGTGGGCTGGTTTCTGCAGAGCTTCCAAACTGAGACAGACTCAGAAGAAGGAAGAGTGTGATGTTACCTGTGGTTTTTTCATAGATTTCAGGATGAAGACTTTCCTTTCCATCACTAGCTTGGCGAGTGTTACTAGCTGTTTGTTTTTGCCCTTTATAAAATATTGGTTTTGTCAAATGTTTTCTCCATGTCTACTGAGATAACAGTGTGCCTACTTTTTTCCCTATTGATACATATGATTGCACTAATTAATTTGAGATAATAAACCAACTTTATATAGCTGGGATAGACTTCAATTGCTCATAGTGAGCAACTTTTATTTCTTGCTAAATTTATTTTGCTAGTGTTTTGTTCAGAATTTTTTTGTACCCCTATTTATAAGAGATAACGGTGTATAGTTATTGTGTGTGTGTGTGTGTGTGTGTGTGTATGTGTATGTGATATATATATTTGAATTGGTACCAGAGAAAGGCTGACTTTGTAAAATAAATTAGGAAATGTTATCTCAACTTTTTAAAAAGATTTGGTGAAGAATTCCTAAGTTCCCTTTAAATGTTTGGTAGAATTCAGCAGTGAATTCATTTGGGACAGGTTTATATATATATACATA
>NW_006922434.1:555625-557476 GCF_000298275.1 Orycteropus afer afer
CATCCTTGTCTGGTTCCTGTTCTCAAGAGGAATGGTTTCAGTCTCTTTCCATTGAGAATAATGTTGGCTGTTGGTTTTGCATAAATGCCTTTTATTATGTTGAGGAATGTCCCTTCCTATTCTTATTTTGCTGAGAGTTTTGATCAGGAATGGGTGTTGGATTTTAAGTGACTGACTTATTTTAACCAACAAAATGTATTTCATATGTTAGTACCACATTTTGTTTGCATATTTATTTATTAATGGACATTTAGGTTGCTTCCAGTGTTTGACTATTATAGTATTTATCCCAAGAATGCAGGGGTGGTTTCACATAAGGAAATCAGCCAATATAATACACCACATTCAAACAACAACAATAAATCATGATGATTCCAATTGATACATAAAAGGCATGTGATAAAATTAAACATACTCTCATGTTTATAAAAAAGAAACACTCATAAAATTATGCATAGAAGAAAAATTCCTCAATATAATAAGGGGAATTTTTGAAATATCTGCTGTTGTTAACTTTATACTAATGGTGAAAGATTAAAGGCATTTTCCTAAGATCAGAAACAAGGAAAGGATACCCACTTTCACCACAGCTATTCAATATTGTACTGGAAGTTCTAGAATGAGAAATTAGACAAGTGAAAGAAATAAAAGCATACTAATTAGAAAGGAGGGAGCCCTGGTAGTGTAGTGCCTAAGGCACTTGACTGCTCACCAGAAGGCTGGCGATTCAAACCCCCAGCCATTTCTTGGAAGGAAGGTTGGGCAATCTACTTCCATAGTGATACTGCCTTGGAAACCCAATGAGGGGTTGCTATGAGTCTGGTCTGACTCTGTGGCACTTAACAACAACAATTAGAAAGGAAGAACTAAAATTATATCCATCTTTAGATGATAAGATCTTCCATATTGAAAAAAAAAAAAACCTAAAGAACACACACACACAAAAAAAAAAACTATTAGAGCTAATAATCAAATTTAATATAGTTGCAAGAAACAAAATCAACTGGCAAAAATTAATTGCATTTCTATGTGCTAACAATGAACAATAAGAAAACAATACCATTTACAAAAGCACTAATGTGAATAAAATACTTAGGAATAAATTCAACCAAAGGGGTAAAAGACTAGTACACTGACAATTAAAAACAGTGATGGAGGAAATTAAAGATGATGTAACAAATACATGAATTCCCTGTGTTCATGTATTGAAAGACATAATATATTTTTTTAAATGACAATATTACTCAAAGCAGTAGACAGAGACAATGCAATCCCTTTTAAAATTGCAAATTTTTTTGCAGAAATAAGAAAACTCACCTTAAAATTCATATGAAGTTGAAGTAGCTCTGAATATTGAAAAGAAAAATTAAAAAGTTGGAGGACATTTCTCTATTTTAAATACTCTCCACACCAAATACTCTTGGATTTCAATATTTACTGCAAAGATATATTAACCAAAGCAGTGTGGTACTGACATAATGATAGACATATAGACCAAAGTCATAAAAGTGAGAATCCAGAAATAAACTCATTTATACTGTCAATTGATTTTGTATGAAGGTGCCACAACTATTCAATGATGAAAAGACAATCTATTCCAAAAATGGTGGGAGTAAATTGTTTTTCCATATGCAAAGCAAAGAAGATGGGTCCTTACCATACACTGTTCAAAATAGCAACTCAAAATGGATCAAAGACCTAAATCTAAGAGCTAAAACTATAAAACTTTTAGAAAGAAACATAGAGGAGAAATTTTTATGATCTCACATTTGGCAATTGATTTTTAAATATAACAACAACAGCAACAAAAAAAAGGAAACAAAAGAAAAAGTAAATAAATTAGACTTCATC
>NW_006922434.1:558617-559258 GCF_000298275.1 Orycteropus afer afer
CACTCCTCAGAAAGAAGGTTGGGCAATCAACTTCTGTAGTGATACAGCCTCGGAAACCCAAGTAGGGGTCACTATGCGTTGGGCCGATTCAATGGCATATAACAACAACATACACAAAATATATTATTTAGCTATACAAATTGAAGATCTGGATATGCTACAATATCATACATCTTGAAAACATTATGATAAGTGAAATTAACCAGACCCATAAGGGCAAATAATGTATCAGTCCACTTACATTAGATCTCTATAATAGGTAAATTCATAGAGACACAAAGTGAAATAGAGGCTATCAGGGGCTGGAGGGAGGGGAGAAAGAAGAGTTATTTCTTAATGTGTACAGGATTTTGTGTTTGAGATTATGAAAAATTATGGAAATAGATGGCTGTAATTGTTTCACATCATACAGAATATAATTAATGCAACTTATGTGTATACTTAAAATTATTAAATGGTAATTTTTATAGCACATACATTTTGCCATAATAAAATAAAAATAGGTAAACTAAAGTATTCTGAGATTAAAAAAAAAGAAATTTTTTTCATGCAGAAATGCCTTTCATTAAATATCAAAGGATGTTCTTCAGGCTTAAAGCTAAAGACTCCAGATGATAATTCAAATCAAAAATAAAAAACAC
>NW_006922434.1:559358-560375 GCF_000298275.1 Orycteropus afer afer
TCTTTTATTAACTGTGAAAAGTTATATAAAATGTTATGTATGAAATGTATTTTTGGGAAATATTCAGTATTCTTTAAGTGCATATATTTGCATATTAAGATGTATTTTGGTTATTTCTTTTGTAACACTAAACAATAACTAAAGTTATAGAGAAACATCATTAAATAGATTAAAATGCTACTTTAGAAAATATTTGGTAGTTAAAAATGGAAGGTGCAATGGAGGGATAGAGAAAGAAAATAGACATGAGAAAAATCAAACTTACTGCAGTGGAGTCTATTCCAACTCATAATGACCCCTCCGTAGGTTTCTGAGGCAGTATTTCTACAGAAGTAGGTTGCTCAGTCTTCCTTCCAAGGAGTGGCTGGTGAGTTTGAACCACCAGCCTTCTGGTTAGCAGTCAAATGGCTCAAGCACTACACCACCAGAACTCCCAAACAGACATGGGACACATAGAAAATAGCAAAAGAAGAGAACAGATGAAAACCCGGCTATGCAAAAGAAATGGTGTTTCTACTTTAAGTTTTTTTAAGGAAACGCCATACCATTTGCCACAATGGTTGTATCATTTTACAATCCCACCAGCAGTGCAAGAGTTCCAATCTCTCTGCAACCTTGCCAGCATTTGTTATTTTCTGTCTTGTTGAACTTTGCTGTTACTGCTGGGGTGAGATGATATCTCATCGTTCTTTTGATTTGCATCTCTCTAACAACTAAAAGTCATGAGCAACTCTTATGGCTATATTGTCTAATTTATCCTTAATATGTCAGTTTTTTCTTACTGTATTTTGGTACCTTTTAGGTGAATATATGTATTTAATTGTATCTTCCTAATGCATTGACCCAGGGTTACAGGTGAGGAGAGACAACTCAGGGACGCCCAAAGTAGCAGGCAGGAAGAGCAGGAGAAAGGGGATTAAAGGCCAGGAAGCCAGAGAGAAGAGCAATCAGCCGAAGGGATTAGGTGAGGAGAGGAAACTCAGGCCCACCCAGAGTAGCAGGCCAGAAGAGCAGGAG
>NW_006922434.1:563238-564659 GCF_000298275.1 Orycteropus afer afer
TTATATAGCACCTTCAAAAATGAAAACTTCTAGAAAGAAGATCATTAAGAAAACAGAGGAACTGAATGACATCACAAATCAACTAGATTTGACAAATATGCATAGAACTCTCTACATGAAACAGCACAATATATGTTTTTCTCCAGGGCACCTGGATCATTCTCAAGGATAGATCACATGTAGGATCATAAAGCAAATTTTAATAAATTCAAAAATTGAAATCATGTAAAATATTTTCTCTGACCACAAAATAGGGAAATTAATAATGCCTAAGACATTTGACTGCTTACCAGAAGTCTGGAGGTTCAAACCCACCAGCCGCTCCTCAGAAGGAAGGTTGGGCAATCTACTTCCATAGAGATACCATCTCAGAAACCCAAGGAAGGGTTGCTATGAGTTGGATCCTACTGAACGGCACTGAGTTTGGTTTGGTTTTATCGAAAGAAAACTGAGATATATATGAATATATGGAAATTAAACAGCACGTCAATATATGACCAACGAGTCAAGGAAGAAATAGAGAAATCAGAAAATGACCAGAGTTCACTGAAAATGAAAGCACAATATGTCAAAAAATATGGGATTCATCAAACATAGTGCTCAGAAGGAAATTTACAACTGCAAATGCCTATACTGAAAGGAAAATCATGAATCAATATGCTAACTTTGCAATTTGAAGAATTAGAAAGAGCAAATCAGACACAAAGAAACTTGAATAAAGGAGGTGAAAATATCAGAGCAGAGATAAATGAAGTACAGAACAGAAAAAAAGAGATTATCAGTGAGACTAGAAATTAGTTTTTTGAAAAGATTAATAAAATTGACCTACCTTTAGCTAAACTGATAATGAAAAAAAGATAGAAGATGCAAATATCTAAATTCAGAAATAAAAATTGAGACCTTATAACAGATCCAACAGAAATAAAAAGTACCATAAGTGAGTATCATGAACAATTACATGTCAAAAATCAGATAATCTAGATTAAAGGGACAAATTCTTAAAAACACATAAACTATCTACCTTGACTCAAGAAGAAATGAAAGATATCAGCTGTTCCATAATAAGTGAATAAATTTGATCAGTAGTCAAAAACTTCCCAACAAGGAAAAGTCCCGGATCAGATGGTTTCACTGAGGAATTCTACCAAACATTTACAGAAGTGACTTCAATCCATATTAAACTTTTCCCCAAAAATGGAAGAGAGAACATTTCCTAAGTTATTTTATGAGGGTACTATTTCTCTGATATCAAAGCCAGAAAAGCACACCTCAGGAAAAGAAAATTACAGACCAATATTCTTTAAGAGTATAGATATAAAAATCCTTGAAACATTAGTAAATCAAATCCAAAAGTATATTAAAAGTATTACACACTATAATCAAGTTGACTTTGTTCAGCATTAGAAAATCAATCAACATAA
>NW_006922434.1:564773-566642 GCF_000298275.1 Orycteropus afer afer
AAGGCATCAGCAAGCTAAGACGAGTTTGATGAAAGACATCCATGAAAAACTCACGGGTAATGCAACATTTGATAGAGGAAAAACTGGGAGTTTTCCTTTTAAGATCAGAAACATGAGAAGGATTTCCTACTTTTACCATTGCTATCTATTATTGTACTGGAAGTTCTAGCCAGAGCAGTTAGGTAAGAAAGGAATTAAAATATATACAAATTGGGAAAAAACAGGTAACACTATATCTGTTTGAAGATGACATGATCCCATATACAGAAAATTCACAAGAAAACTACTAGACCTAATAAACGAATTCAGCAAAGTTGCATGGTAAAAGATCAACACAAAAATCAGTTATGCTCCAATACATATGTAATAAATTCCTGAAAATATAATAGCATCTGAAATAATAAAATGAATAAGAAGACATTGAACCACAGTGCTAAAAGACTTGTAAATGGAAAACTATGAAAGATTTCTGAAATAATTAAAGATGCAAATAAATGGAAATATATTCAATGTTCATATATTAGAAGTTTTAATATTTTTAAAATGTCAATGCTACCCAAACCAATCTACAGATTCAATCTAATTTCTAACAATAGCTTTTGTGGCAGAAAACATACAGAATTGCAAGGGGCCCTAAATACCAAAAGCAATCATGAATTAAAAGAACAAAATAGGGGAACTCACATTTCCTGATCTCAAAATATTTAACTAAACTCCAGTAATCAAAACAGTCTGTTACTGGCATACTGATAGACTTATGGACTTCAAAGCCTATTAATAAATCCATGCATATATGGTCAAATGATTTTTGACAAGGGAGCCCCATCAAGTTGGTTCCAACTCATAGCAACCCTATGTATAATAGAACAGAAAACTATCCTCCCTATCATTGCTATTATTGAGCCCATTGTTGCAGCTGCTGTGTCAATCCTCTTTTTCACTGACCTCTACTTAATCAAGCACTACGTAATTTTCCAGGGACTGATCCCTCCTAACAACATGCTCAAAGTAAATGAGAAAAAGTGTCTCTATCTTCACTTCTAAGGAGCATTCTGGTTGGACTTTTCCAAGACCAATTTCTTCATTCTTCTGACAGTCTGGAATATTCAGTTTTCTTTGCCAACAACATATTTCAAAGGCAACAATTCTTCTTTGGTCTTTCCCATTCACTGCCTAGCTTTCAGAGGCATATGAAGCAAATGAAAATGCCATGGCTTGGGTCGGGCACAACTTAATCCTCAAAGTGACATCTTGGCTTTTTAATACTTTAAAGAGACCTTTTGCAGCAGATTTTCTCAATGCAATACATCATATGATTTCCTGACTGCTATTTCCATGAGCATCAATTGTGAAATGAAATCCTTATTAACTTCATTATTTTTTCCATTTATCATGATGCTGTTTATTGGATCAGTTGTGAGGATTTTAGTTGTCTTTATATTGAAGTATCATATCATCCATACTGAAGGTTGTAGTCTTGATCTTCATCAGTAAGTGCTTCAAGTCTTCTTCACACACAGCAAGCAAGGTTGTAAGATCTACATATCACAGTTTGTTAATGAGCCTTCCTCCAATTCTGATGCTGCATTCTTCTTTATTTTATCCAGCTTCTCTGATTATTTTCTCAGCATATAGAAGAGCCATTCATCTGTAAGTGTTTTGTAATTTGATGGCTTGTGCGTTGCTGTGATGCTGGAAGCTATGCCTCCAGTATTTCAAATACCAGCAAGGTCAACAATGGTAGACAGATTTCAGCAAAGTTTCCAGACAAAGAAAGACTAAGGAGAAGAATCAAGAGACATGGTTCTAAAATGTTGGCCAGTGAAAACCTTATGAATAGCAGCAGAATATCTGATATAGCATCAGAAG
>NW_006922434.1:567357-568426 GCF_000298275.1 Orycteropus afer afer
AATTGGGATGAATCACACCAAGATAGAACCACAAATTAAACATAAATACAAAAATACCACAATATCTTGGAGACAACACAAAATTCGAGTCCACACAAAGAAGCAAATGAAGTAGTAGAAAAAAAGGACCAGGATACAAATCCATACTATATCTCTGAGGAGAAAGCAGCATTGGAACTCCCTGATAAAAAATTGAAAAGAATTATATTTGGGTACCTTCAGTGGCTTGAGAGACAGATAAAGGAAATCACTGATAAAATTAAGGAAAACAGTGAAAATCCTAGAACAGTTTAGGAAAATAATACAAGAACAAAATAATGAAATAAAAAAAAAAGTAAGAAGTGCTATGAAAATAACAATTAGAAATCTAGAAGATTAATACTAAGATTTCAGAAATAGATAACACATTGAATGGACAAAGGATTAGAATCAAATCAATGGATGACAAAATTACTGAGACTGAAGACAAATACCTCAATATTACTTTGATATGGGATCAATCTAACAAAAGATGAAAACAAAATGAAGAAATCCAAACATTCATATGGGATACCATCAACAGGAATAAACTATGTGTAAATGGAATTCCAGAACAGGAAGAGACAAACAAAATGACGGAGAAAATTGCCAAAGGTTTGTTGGAAGAGAATTCCCCTAATATGATGCAAGACAACAACATATCTATTCAACAACTTCAACGAACCCCAAAGAGGATAAACCAAAAAACAAAATCATCAAGACATATTAACATCAAGCTCAACAAAACCAAAGACAAAGAAAGAATTCTGAAAGCAGCAAAGGAAGAATGAAAAGTTAACTACAAGGTACAACCAATGACTAAGCTCTGGTTTCTCAGCAGAAACCATGCAAGTGAGAAGGCAATGGGAGGATATACATAAAATCTTGAAATAAAAAGAAATTTCCAACTAAGAATTATATACCCAGCAAAATTGTCCCTCAAAAATGAGAGTGAAATTAAGACATTTCCAGATGAGTAGTCACTAGTGCTCAGACGGCTCCCTTGTTACCCTCCCGAGAGGGACCGGGTCTCCGGGAGCAAGGTAAGCAC
>NW_006922434.1:569135-570991 GCF_000298275.1 Orycteropus afer afer
ATCAATTCTACTCTTTGCCCTTCCAATACGTTATCTATTTCTGACAATTTAGTACTAATCTTCTGGATTTCTGTCTGTGGATTTAGAATCATTTCTAGTTTTTCATTTGTTTTGTCATTTTGTTCTTGTATTTTCTTCCAAATTTCCTCCAGAGTTTTTTCTGTGTATTCTTTGGTCTGTCTCTTAATCCTTTGAAGACACCTAAATATAATTCTTTTGAATTCCTTATCAGAGAGTTCCAATGCTGCTTCTTCCTCAGGGATATGTTTTGTGTCTGTATCCTGCTCCCCTGTTTCTACCACTTTATCCTGCTTCTTTGTGTGGACTGTGATGGTCTGTTGTCTCTGAGGCATCATGACATTGTACTTAGATCTCTGTTAACTGTGAAGAGCAGCCAAGGGCGATTCAGGCTCTTCTTGGTGGTTTTTTATCATTGGCCCATTGGTGGAGAAAGAAGTAGTGGGTCTCACTCAGTAAGTGAAGTTGCAGGAGGTGTGGGTGTAGTTGTGTCTTATGGGGACTGTTGCTGTCTCCCGCTCAGTTAGACAAATACTGCAATTGAACAATGATCAAAGAACTAAAAACACCCGGACAAAAAACACACCATGTAATCACACAGGTGCAGTAAACAAAAAAAAGAAAAAAGGGAAAAAGAAGAAGAAAAAACAAGAAAACCTGCAATATCTGGGGATAGGGCACTAAGAGAAAAAAGGTAGAGAAGGAAGATAATGAAGAAAAAAATGGGAAAAATGCAAAAAGAAAAACAAGGAATGGGGTTAACCATGAGAAAAAAAGGGAAAATAGAAAAAAAATTAATTAAATTGAAAAAAAATCCAACCAGGAACAGGGAAAAAAAAAAAAAAAAAGCTGAACACTGGGACCTGGGAGGGGAAGAATAAGAATAATAGTAAAAAGGACAAAAGTATTAATAATAATAGTTGTTTTAAAACAGACAAATACAAGCAAAAAAATCACCAGAAAAAAGAAATCAAAAAAGGAAAAAAAATAATAATTCGTTGGAGGACAGGGCAGGGCACCCAGACTCCATCTGAGCACACAGACTGTGATGGAGTTCCTGTGGGCCCAGAAGTTGGGTGGGAGTGGGGGATGGCTGCACCTTCTGTTCACCAAGTGGGTGTGGGGTATAAGAGTAATAAGAGGAATGTCGCACCTTTTCAGTCTTGAAGATCCGGAGTGCCCTTCGGTTGCTGGAAAGCAGCACCTCTTCTTAAGCCCCTGGAATTTCGGAGAGTGCTGTCTCTTTAAATATCCAAAATGGTCAAGCTGTTTGTAACATTCAAAATGGTGGCGCCCTCTGGACCGGCAAAAGTCCACATCTCAGCCCACCTTTCTCTTCACCTTCTCCGTTTATTCCCCAGCCACCAGAGCAGTCCTTCATGCAGTCCTTGGCTAGTAGGGCTGATTTTTAGGTTAATTCTTAGGTCCTACCACCACTCAGGAATCTCCAAGCTGTCTGTGCTGTGCCTTCAAGATCGCTTAGGATTGCTGCCAGACCGCGGCTTCGTCTGTCTCCTTTTTTGGTATTTTCATGCAAATTCTTCTGCTAGTTGGGATTTAGTTCACTTCTATATCCTTCCCTTCAAGGCTCAGTGGTCCAGGATTATCTTCTGTGTCTGTGTTAACTGGTTTCCCTTTTCTTTGTTGAAAAGGGTCTGTGCAGTCTTTCTGTCTAGTCCGCCATCTTACCGGAACTCCGCAAGTAAATTTTTGCTAAAAATAATTAAAAGATAGTTGAAGCAGTAATTGACAAGGAACAGTCAGAAATTCAAATCAGATTCAGAAGAGGATGTGGAACAAGAAATATCATTGCTAATGTCACTCACAATAACAAAAAA
>NW_006922434.1:571091-571696 GCF_000298275.1 Orycteropus afer afer
ATGTCTGGCCTCGCAGGAATAGGCCTTGGGCTATTGATGGTGATTCTGTCTTCCTCTTGTGGGACTAGAGGAGGTCAGAACATGTGGCCTCCTTGCCCTTTTTGCACATACCATAAATGTTCAGCTGAACTGCTCCAGCAAACTCCCTCCTCTCCTTTTGCACTTCTACATTTCCCTATTTTATGTGGCATGGTCTATGCCATGAAAAGCTTTTTGTAACCAAAATGAATGTGTTTACCCATATATCTTCTTAGCCAATGAGATTCAGATAGAGATTTCATAATTATGAAATTATTTTTCTGCTGGTTTAATATTAACTTGACAAATATTTAATACTTAATTTAAGATTTAATGTGAAATATTCAATGGAAATGTGAATTTTCCTCCACCATTCCAGTCATAGCTCCCAAATATTTTGTTGAGATATATTATTTGTGATGTTCTCCTATAGCTTCTTTTAAGACAATACTGGGCTGGGGAATGACCAGAACTGACTACCAAGCAAAAGAAGAAGTTGAAAACATACTGAGTTCTTGAGTATGCTAGTAAGCACCTAAATAGTGGACAACTGGTTATACCAATTGATTATTTTATGTAATATTTTA
>NW_006922434.1:571796-573789 GCF_000298275.1 Orycteropus afer afer
CAGTCAAATGCCTTAGGTGCTATGCCACCAGAGCTCCTGTCACTCAATAGAGACCTGGAAAATTCAATTTATATGTGATTCTAAAAATGTTTTCTAAAGCACAAGACAAAAATGAAATTTCATCTATGGTAGATATTACTGCTATGCATTGATATCTGATTCTAATTTTCTTTCAGACAGAAGGAAGCCTGCACTACTAAGATATGTGTCGACTCATGTGACTAATTCTGGCCAAAGAATCATGAAGGGGAGTGATGTGTTTATTTCCAGGCTGCGGTTGTGAAAAGATTTTATGCAATTACTCAGAATCTCTCTGGTTAAGATAATTTGTTTCAAATAATGCAATTACAAGATGGTAGAGCTTCCTTCAGCCTGAGCACTTAAGTGAAAGTGTGGACAAGAGAGCATGTGTTCCCATGTAGAATAGGTAGTGTTAGCAAGAGCCTAACCAGAAGGCTGGCGGTTCAAACTCACCAGTCACTCCTCATAAGGAGGACTGGACAATCTATTTCCATAGAGATATGGCCATGGAAACTCAAGGAGGGGTCACTATGAATCAGACTGGACTCCATGGCAGTGAGTTTTGTTTGGTTTTTAAGGTATTAATTGGGAGGAATTTGTTTATTACTGTAGTATATTCTATTCTGACAAATATACCCATTATTCCTTTCAGTCCTTATTTTGTTCTAGTTGTAGGAACAACAACATAAACACACACATACAACACAAAAACAGTGTGTAAATTAATATTTACAAGTCTACTGAAGGAGCCTTGGTGGGGCAGTGGTTAAGTCCTCAGCTGATAACTGAAAGATCACAGTTCGAAACTACCAGCCGCTCAGTTGGAGAAAGATGTGGTGACATGCTTCCATAAAGATGTACAACCTTGCAAACTGTATGAGCCAGTTTTACCCTGTCTTATAGAGTCTCTATGAGTCTAATCAACTTGATGGTAGTGGGTTCAGTATTGGTTTTATTGAAGAGAAATGTGTTATGTCCAGGGTGATTTCATACTAAAATTTATTTCATGATGGAATACTAAGGTAGACTAGTATGGTGTGAAGATTACTATCCTGGGATGTATTTTAACATTCCCAAAGGCCTTTTTGATATTCGATGCAGTGTCTTTATTCAAAACTCCAAACATTTCAAATCGTATTATGAGGGATTTCCCTTATTAAAAAGGAAAGCCTATTTCTTAAAATTCTACAGTATTTTTGTGATTCTCCTGATGGTGGGTAAGCATGAAGTGAACAAAACTGTGATCCACACTATTCTTTAAAGAAAGCTATTTTATTATATTTATGCACTGGTATAAAGAATAGTTCTGATTAAAGAAAAAACAACATTACAAAAGAGAGTTATAACTTAGGTCTGAATATTCCAACATATTCATACTCCAATGTCTATTGAGTGACTTTTTAGCTATTATTTTAAGAACCTTATATCCCAGAGAAGTTACTATGGTAATAAATCAGCTTCATTTTCCTGAGAGCTCCATAGCAATTGAAATATTTTCACATATTGAGAGATTGTGTGTATATTTATTTCATTATGAATTTTAAACATTTCTTTCACTGAATTTGAGCTGAGTAGAAATAATGAAAGATGAACAAAATAAATCAGAAACACATTGTTGTATTCATCCTGCTTATTTCCACATACGTACGTAAGAAATATTTAGTTTACCTTGATAGGAGCATAAAATCTCTGCCTGTTCTCATATTCTTAAATTTATATTTTGTTTACTAAACAAATATCTTAGCATATGAATGGCTTTAAAAACAGAAAGGATAGTTGCTTGATTTTTCAATAGCTCATCCAGTGACTTTTTGGAGAATAAAGTTTACAATGAAGTTGGAAAAAATGGATCGGGCCAATATATCAATTAAAGATATGTATACTCATTTCCAAGGACTACTGTAACAAAAAGGAGCTCTGGTAGTATAGTGGCTAAGACACTTGACTGCTAACCAGTAGGCTGGCGGTTCAA
>NW_006922434.1:573889-578554 GCF_000298275.1 Orycteropus afer afer
CAACACAACAACAACATGAGTAATTTGAAGACTAGAGAAGTTAGTTCAGTATCATGTAACTATTAAGTACATGGAGTAAAACATATGCTTCTGTTTTGTAAGGCATATTTTCAATAAACTGTGAGATAGGATATTTCATTTTTAACTGAACTTACAAATATTAAATATAACTTTGTTTATTTTTGTTCATGTAGATCACTTTCCAAACACATGCAAATTATCCAAATCCACTAGTCAAAGCCAGATGGGATGAGAAAATAAGTCTTTGGGTGTAAATAGATATTAATACAAATGAAAGGAAAAATCATGGTTACTATATCTTTGCTTGTTCAAGTTACCATATTTTATGCAAATAATGAGAGTGTTATACATTTTTTGGCTATTGTGCAACCCCCTCACATATTTCTTTACTAAGCAGGCTATATGTGTGTGCTTGTTATTTACATTGGTGTGTTATTTGCCAAAAAAAAAAAAAAAAAAGTATGGTAATCACCTGAATTTCATTGTGTTTGTTGGTTGCATATTTAGCTTCACAGGGAAAAAACAAGAAAAAAAAAAACAATTAGGAATCCAACCACCTCTATTTGAATTTCTAGGTTTAATCATGATCAAAACCTTGGAATATCAATCTATTTGTGTAATTCATTATTTTTTCATAAAAGATGGCGTGATTTGTTACATATTGGAAGAGACATATTAGAGATCATGAAATACATTACAGTACCACAGAACACCTTATCTTATTGAGACTTCACATGTATTAGATCTATACTTCAAGATATTTTTGTGTTTTACTTTCCTACCAAAAATGACTTAAGAATGACTTTGAAGAAAGACAGTGCCTTTAAAATAAAGGAGCATAAGATTTAATACCTGAACATTACGGCTTGAACTCTGGGCATGCCATTCTCTCTGTCACAATTACTCCACTAATAGTCTACTTCCTGTTCTGTCAAATGGAGATTAACAAACTAAAGGATTACTAAATGAGTCCATATATGTTAAAATGCATTAGGCACAGTGGAATGCTCTTCAAATTGAAATGGTTACAATGATGGAAAAGAGTAACGGGGACACTTTTATTTTATTTTTTCCTTCATTTCTTTCTTTGGTTTTTGCTCTTATTACACCACAGAGCCAGCCCTATAATTAGAAATGATACTGCATATATTCGAAGGGGATTTTAGTATGAATGTTTTAATTCTAAGATAATCAAAAGATTACTTTTGCTCCAAGTTCATATTCCCTTTCGGTATTTATTTTTTCTTTAATTTATGCCTCCCCCTTCCCACCAGTGTCTTCATTCTTTGTTCTGGAGGGTTATGGCCCCAACCCATATTCATATACTATTTTGGCATAAAGCTGTATCATTTTCTCTTTATTCTTAAAATTCATCCATCTTGCCTCCCCTTTCCTTAAGGTTCCTCTTCTCTTTTCTAGGTGATAGCAGTCAAGAATGGGTTTAGAATAGCAAATTTCTATTGATTTGTTAGATATGTAATGAGCTTAAAAGACTTTAGAAAAGACCTTAAAATAAGACAAGTATGTTGGGGATTTCAAGCACCAAATAAAACAGTATAGTGATTAGTTTTGCATTGAAGAATGTTTCACCATCCCTCAAAAGACAAGATGAAGAATGGCTACATATTTTATTTTTATTAAATATTTACCCAAGATATTCAAACATAGACAGAGTAATAATTACATTATTTTCATTTTTAGTCTGAGATATATATTCCTCTAAGGTCTGTTAAAAATCAGTAATTATATAATAACTTACAAATCAATGTCACTTAGTGATAGTACAATGCTTATTTATGTGGACAAACTGTAAAGTTTATATTTTCATTAATATAATTATACAGGCAATTTTACCAAGCTGATAAGAAGCAAACAAAAATGAGGAATGAACTACAGATATGTTTACTTCAAAGGTGTTTCAAGGAAATGACATCATATTACAGGAACTATTCTGCCAATAATTCAAAGTGTAAATAACATGATATTTTGGAATTCAAGATTTTTATTTGTTTAAATCTATGTCTGAAAAACAAACAAATAAATAAGAAAAATGGAAAAACTCCATTTCCTAGTATTTTCTTTAAGTTTCAAGTTATTTGACTTTCATTGTCCACTGGTATGATTGGAGCTCTTCATTAAAATTTATATCAACCTATGAAAATAAGTGGGGAAATTCCTTACTATCTGAGAAGGCTGAATGAGATCTTCTGGTAATTAATTATTGAACTGTCTTTTAGAACACTGTCATATATATTTGAAGAAATTTAGCATGATATTTAGGAGGATGGCCATTGGAATTACTGGAATCAGGCAAATTTGAGTTTTAAATCCCAGTTGTGATATTAGATTAATTTTGGTGCTTTTTCTTTTTCCTATTTCCTTTACTAGATAGTAAGCACCATGAAATCAAGAACCTTGATTTTCTTACTATTGTAATTTCAGCACCTAGAACCATGCGAAACATATAGGATGGACTTAAGATAGCTTTTATTAGATGTAAATGAATGAATGAATGGAGTAAAATATATCAATTATTGTTAAAAGTCATTCACATAAGGTTTAAAGGTGTGTTAATTTGTAGAATCATTGTTTTCATAACTTTAAAAAAAACATTCTATTTTCAACATTCTGGAAGCTATGCCACTGGCATTTAAAACATAAGCACTGTCACTCATTGTGGATAAATTTAAGTGGAGCTTTCAGACTAAGGCAGACTATAAAAAAGGGCCCAGTGGTCTGCTTTTGAAAAAAAAAATGTTCACTGAAAATCTTATTGATAGCAGTTTTCGTCTGATATAGTGCCAGAAGATAAGCCCTGAAGGCTGGAAGACACTCAGAATACAACTGAAGAAGATCTGCCTTCTAAAGGTAGAGTCAGTCTTAATGAGACAAATGGAATAAAGCTTTTGAAGTCTTCATTTGCTGTTGTGGCATGACTCAAAATGAGAAAAACTGAGGCAAACATCCATTAATAAACAGAACATAGAATGTAAAAAGTATAAATCTAGGAAAATTGAATGTTGTCAATAAATGAAATGGAATGTATAAAAATTTCTACCTTAGTCATTAGTGAACTGAAATAGGTTGGTATTGGTCATTTGGAATAAAAAAATATAAGTATTGTTTACTATGCCAGGAATGAGAACTTGAAGCAGAATAGTGTGATATCCATCATCAAAAAGAACACTGAAATATCTATTTTAAAGTACAATGCTGTCAATGACAGGACAATATCCATGCAAATATATAAAAGACAAGTCAGTATGAATATCATTCACTAATCACTGTATGAGTATCATTCACCAATCACTAAAACCAAAGATGAAGAAATTGGAGATTTTTACCAACATCTGCAATCTGAAATTGATTAAACCTGAAATCAAGATGCATTGATAGTTACTGGTGATTGGAATGCTAATGTTGGAAACAAAGAAGGGTCAGTAGGTGGAAAATATGGCCTTGATGAAAGAAATGATACCAGATATCACATGATAGAACTTTGCAAGACCAATGGCTTATTCATTGCAATACCTTTTTTTCACAACATAAACAGTGACTACACATGTGGACTTTGCCTGGTAGAATACACAGGAATCAAAACGACTGTATCTGTGGAAAGATATGGAAAGCTCAATATTCATCAATCAAAACAAGGGTAGAGGCTGACTGTGAAAGACAGCATCAATTGCCCATATGCAGCTTTGAGTTGAAGCTACATAAAATTAAAATAAGTCCACGAGAAACAAAATACAACCTTGAATATATCCCACCTAAATTTACAGACCACCTGAAGAAAATATTTATCACATTGAACAACAAAGACCAGATGAGTTATGGTATGATATCAAGTACATCATAAATGAAGAAAGCAAAGGTTAATTAAAAAGACAAGGAAGAAAAGAAAGATCAAATTGGATGTTAGAAGAAACTCTGAAACTTGTTTTTGAATATAGAGTGGCTAAAGTAAATGGAAGGAACGATGAAATAAAAGATCTGAACAGAAGATTTCAAAGGGCAGCTCAAGAAGACAAAGTAAATTATTATAATGAAATAGGCAAAGACCTGGAGTTAGAAAACCAAAAGGGAAATACATGCTTGGTACATCTTGATATATCTCAAGCTGAAAGAACTGAAGAAAAATTAAGCCTCGAGTTGCAATATTGAAAGATTCCATGGAAAAGATAGAGAATGACCCAAGAATCATCAAAAGAAGATAGAATGTATATACAGAGTCACTGTAACAAAAATAATTTGTCAAGTTTCAATCATTTAAGGAGGTAGCATATGATCAGAAACCAATGGTATTGAAAGAAAAAGTCCAAGTTGCACTAAAGACATTTGGTAAAGAACAAAGCTCCAGAAATTATGATATAACAAATGAGATGTTTCAAGAAACGGATACAATGCTACAAGCTCTCACTCATCTATGCCAAGAAATTTGGAAGGCAGATATCTGGCCAGTAAAGTAAAAGAGAACCATATTTGTGCTCATTCCAAAGAAAGGTGATCCAACAAAACAAGTAAATTCATTAATATTTCCATTAACATCACATGCAAGTAATTTTTTTTTTCTTTTTTAATTGTGATTTGGGTGAAGATTTACAGAGCAAATTCACTTTCCATACAGCAGTTCACATATACTTT
>NW_006922434.1:584839-592551 GCF_000298275.1 Orycteropus afer afer
CACTCCTCGGAAGGAAGGTTGGGCAATCCTACTTCCGTAGTGATACTGCCCCGGAAACCCAAGGAGGGGTCGCTATGAGTCGGGTCCTACTCCACGGCACTTAACAACAATAACAACTGTAACAAAATACCACAAACTGAGGCAGCTTTAAACAACAGAGATTTATTGCCTCACAGTTCCAGAGGCTGTAAATTCAAATTCATAGCATAAGCAAGGCCATTTTCTCTCTGAAGGCTGAAGGGGCAGATTTTTTCTTTTCTCTTCCAGCTCCTGGTGGAGTTATTGTGTGCCATCAAGTCTATCCCAACTTATAGTAACCCAATGGGATAGAGTGGTTTTGCAGGCTGTAATCTTTACGGGAGCAAATAGTCAGATCTTTTATCGCACGAAACTGATTGGTGAGTTTGAACCACTGCTACTAGACAGCTCCTTTCCAGCTTTTGGTAACTACAGGTATTTCTTGGCATGTAGATGAATCTTCTCATGGCCATCTTTTCTTCTGTCTTTGCATATCTTCTCACTAAACTTTTTCTCATTTTGATTGGATGTGTCTTTTTATTCTTTCCAGGTGCAAATTAATTATTTTCCATGAGCATAAAAACATGGCAGTGAATTAAAAAGCTCTCTGATAATATAATTTTTTAAAAAATTAAGCACTATAAATTCTTTTAAATGGTAATAGCATATGTTAAAAGGACATCTGGTCATACAGGATTAGAACTCACCCTAATCTAGTATGTCCTTATGTTACTCTAAGCTATAATATTTTCAAATACCCTATTTCTAAATAGGGTCATATTCACTGAAACAGAGATAAGGATTTCAGCATATCTTTTTGGGGATACACAAGTCTAGCCACAGTTAGATCTGGCAGCATAGTGGTTAATGCAGTTGACTGCCAACCAGAAGCTCAGTGGTTCAAACCCACCAGCCACTTTGCAGAAGAAAAATGAGGCATTCTGCTTCCATAAAGATTTACAGCCTTAGAAACTCAATGGCAGGTCATGATGAGTCTGAAACGACTCGATGACAGAGGTTTTTGTTTGTTTGTTTGTTTGTTTGTTTTTGTTTTTAACTCAAGCCATAGCAATGTGCATTAAAAAAAAAAATAAAAAATAAACTGCTGTTGAGTCGGATCTGACTCATAGTGACCCCTCCTTGGGTTTCCAAGGCAGTATCACTGTAGAAGTAGATTGCTCAACCTTTCTTCCAAGGAGTAGCTGGTGAGTTTGAACTGCTAGCCTTCTGGTTGGCAGTCAAATGCCTTAGGCACTACACCACCAGAGCTCCTAGCAATGTGCATATATAACTAAAAATTAACAAGGAAAAATAATTGAAGTCTAATCAACCATCCAGATATTTCCAAATATTCTATATAGATTTGGTGCTTAGAAGATTGACTGAGTACTCCTTAATATCTGCATTTATTGGTATCATGAGATGTCAAAAACTTGTCAGATAATAATTGAATGTAAGATACAAGTTTTGGTTTTTTGGTGCTTTCATATTTCATGGAATTTTGGCTTTATCTGTCAAATTGAACCCCTTCAAGCCAAAATGGAAATTAAAAAGAAGGGGAAGAAGAAGAAGGTAGAAAAGACATAGGACAAAAATCTAAAACCTGCAAGCTTTTAATCCTTTTTACTTTTCCTATTGTTATTAACCATTATAACTGTATTCTGCCCCTACAGTGGGGAATGTTTGGACTCACAATGCAATTACAAAATAAAGAAAGTATATTCAAGTTTCTAATTTTGAACTGCATGCTTACTCTTGATTTTCTCATTCCTATTGAGTGGCGTGCAGTGTCCGTAAGATTGATTTTAAAAGTATTAAAATAGAAATGAATTGAAAGAAACCATAAACTAATGAAATACAGCATTAAATTAAACATGTTTAAATATGAATTTGCTGTACTAAATAAATGTTCAAATAATAATCTTAAGACTTAAATGAGGAAATTAAAATGCTGATAATTAAAATCTAAGTTCTTAACTCAAATTTGTATAGAATTTTTGCTGTCATCTTTAATTTTGTTTGCTACTGTAAGGGTACCTTTCTGGGTATTAACTGATTGATAACAATGCTCATATAGTATATACTAGTTGCCTTTTGTAAAAAGTTAATCATCAATCTTTAAAAATTCATTTTGATAATTATAATTCCATGAAAATATTCATTTTGTAGTGCAATTTAAATAAATATGAATGGATTTTCCTAAACTTTTTCTCATTTTGATTGCATGAGTTTTTATTCTTTCCAGGTGCAAATTAATTATTATTTACCATAAGCATACTAATGTGGCAGTGAATTAAAAAGCTCCCTGATAATATAGTTTCAAACAAATTGTTGTTGTTGTTAGGTGCCGTCCAGTCATCTCCAACTCATAGCAACCTTATGTACTACAGAATGAAACACTGCTCGGTCCTGTGCCAGCCTCACGATGTTGGCAATACCTGAGCCCATTATTGCAGCCACTGTGTCAATCCATCTCATTGAGGGCCTTCCCCTTTTTCATTGACCCTCCACTTTGCCAAGCATGATATCCTTCTCCAGGGAATGGTTCCTTCTGACAACATGACCAAAGTAGGTGAGACGATGTCTTGCCATTTTCACTTCCAAGGAGCATTCTGGCTGCAGTTCTTCCAGGACAGATTTGTTTGTTCTTTCAGCAGTCCACGGTACTTTCAGAATTCTTTGCCAGCACCACAACTCAAAAGGATGAACTCTTCTTTGGTCTTCCTTATTCATTGTCCAACTCTCACATAGATATGAGGCAATAGAAAATACCAGGACTTGGGGTAGATGCACCTTAGTCTTCAAGGAAGCAACTTTGCCCTTCATCACTTGAAAGAGGTCTTTTGCAGAAGATTTGCCCAATGCAATACATCATCTGATGTCTTGACTGCTGCTTCTATTGGTGTTGATTGTGGAACCAAGTAATATGAAGTCTGACAACTTCAATCTTTTCTCCATTTATCATGGTGCTGCTTATTGGTCCAGTTGTGAGGAGTTTTGTTTTCTTTATATCGAAGTGTAATCCTTACTGCAGACTGTGTTCTTCAGTCTTTATTAGTAAGTGCTTCAAGTAAGTCATCCTCACTTTCAGCAAGCAAGATTGTGGTTGTCTGCATATTGCAGATTGTTAATGAGTCTTCCTCCTATCCTGATGACACGCTCTTCTTCATATAGTCCAGCTTCTCTTATTATTTCCTCAGGCTACGGTTCATGTGGTCCATTAGACTTTTGGACTAATTATTTCTCGTGTCTTTGATTTTCTTCACTTTTCTTTGTGCTGGATGGGGAGAGACCAATAGTTACACCTTAGATGTTCACTCACAAGCTTTTAAGAACCCAGTTGCTAGTAACCAAATTAAAATGTAGAACATTGTCTTTGTCAGCTATATTACACCAATTAACCTTAGTGTCCCCTGAGACGATAATCCTGAGCCCCCATGTGAAGCAACTCATTCCCTCAAGGTTTTTTGTTATGGCTAAGAAATTTTCATAACTTTGCAGCCTGTAAGCTCTATTACATTCATGGATATACTTGTAGCACACATAAATTCATAGGCAGAGATCTCCTCTGTCAAACCTACATATATTGGTGGATGTAGTCCTATTCATCTTCACACTTCTGCTCAGCTTGAGTGTCTATCTATGTATCCACTCATAAATCATTATTATTACTTTTATATTAGAACTGTGTATGTAATAGTATTCACCTTTGTTGTCTTTTACTCTTGTGCTCCTCCCAGTGTCTTCTTTTGCCATGATCATTTTGTACTGACCTCATCTTTATTGTATATTACCTTTCTCTTCACCCAAGTTAATACATGTCTACCCTCTACTTGGTGATTTATCTTTTTTATTTTTTCCCCCTCCCACCTTTCATAAGCTTCAAAGAATGATTCATTCTGAGTCAACTTTTCCTTGACTTTTTATAGGAGTGGTCTCATACAATATCTTCCCTTTTGTGATTGACTAATTTCATTAAGCATAATGTCCTTCAGGTTCATTCATGTTATGAGGTGTTTTGCAGATCCATCACTATTCTTTAACTTTGCATAGTATTTCATTGTGTGTAGGCAACATAGTTTGCTCATCCATTCTTCTGTTAATGGATACTTAAGTTGTTCTTATCTTTTTTTGCTATTGTGAATAGTGCTGTGATGAACATGTGTGCATATATCTGTTCCTATCATGGCTCTTATTAGTTTAGGATATATACCTAGTACTGGGATTGCTGGATCATCTGGTATTTCTATTTTTGCTTTCTACAGTGGCTATACCATTTTACAGTCCCATCAGCAGTATGTGAGGGTTCCTGTCTCTCCAAACCCTCACCAACATTTGTGGTTTTTTGGGTTTTTGAACTTTGCTATTAATGCTGGCATCAGATGCTATCTCATTGTTTTGATTTGTATCTCTCCAATGGCTGATGATCATGAGCATTTCTTCATATGTCTGTTAGCTACTTCAATGTCTTCTTTGATGATGTGTCTGTTCATGTCCTCTGTCCATATTTTAATTGGATTCTTTGTCTTTTTGTTTTTAGGGTGTTGAAATTTTCTATAAATTTTAGAGACTAACTCACTGCTGTCAAGTTGGATCTGACCCATAGAGACCCTTCCTTGGATTTCTGAGGCAGTATCACTGTGGAAATAGAGTACCCAATCTTCCTTCTGAGGAGTGGCTGATGGGTTTGAGCTTCCAGCCTTCTGGTTAGCATTCAAATGCCTTGGGCACTAGTCTTTTATTTGATTATGTTGTTGGTATTTTTTTTTTTTTTCAGTCTATAGATTCTCTTTTCACTCTTTTGGCAAAGTTTTTGGATGTCTATAAATGTTTAACTTTTAGGAAATTCCAGTCATCTAGTTTGTCTTCTGCTGCTTGTGAGGTTTTTAGTTATGCTTGATGGTATATTTATGACACCTATTAGGGCCCATAAGTTTGCCTCTATTTTTTTCTTTGATAGTCTTCATGGTTTTAGTTTTACATTTATGTTTTTGATCTATCTTGAGTTAGTAATTGTATATGGTGTGAGATATGGATCCTGTTTCATTTTTCTACAAACGGATATCCACTGTTGTGAGCTCCATATGTTGAAGAGACTATTTCTTCTCCATTTGATAGGTTTGGGCTTTGGTAAAAAATAGATAAGCTATCCATAGTTGGATAGATTTACTTCAGGGTTCTCAATTTTGTTCCATTGGTTTATGTATTTGTCATTGTAACAAATACCAGGCTGTTGTGGGTACTGTGGCTATATAATAGGTTTTGACATTATGGAGTATGAGGCCTCCTACTTTGGTCTTTAGTAGTGTTTTGCTTATCCAGGATTTTTCATTTCCATATAAAATTGGTGGTTAATTTTTCCATCTCTTTAAAAAATTGTGATGGAATCTGGATTGGGATTGTATTATTTCTGTATATTGCTTTGGGTAATATTGTCATTTTTACAATGTTAAGCATTCCTATCCATGCACATGGTATATTCTTCCATTTTTGTAGGTCTCATTTGGTTTCTTCTAGTACTGTTTTGTAGTTTTCTTTGTATAGGTCTTCTGTGCTCTGGGTAGATTTATTGATAAATAAATCTTTAGGGAAGCTACTATAAATGGTGTTGCTTTCCTGATTTCCTTTCAGGTTCTCTTTGTTAGTGTAGAGGAATGCAACTGAATTATGTTTGGTTTTGTCTTTAATTGTGATTTGGGTGAAAGTTTAGAGAGCAAATCCATTTTCCATACAGCAGTTCCCATACATTTTGTTCCATGACTTTGATTGCAATCTCTGTAATGTAACAGCTCTCTTCCTACTTCCTTCTTGTGGCAACCCTTTCTCTGAGTTCTTCTTTCCTATTCATTCTTGTCCACTGAGATATCTCCATGTGCAAATACTGCCCCTCTGATCTTCCATGAGTGATTGTTCTAAGGAGTGTACCTGCCTGGTGTAAATGTTCACCTTATATGCCTGTTTATTGTTTGGCTGGAAGAAAAAGGATTCAATTCAATTCCAGGCCCAAAAGGTGACTAGGGGCCATAGTGTTGGGTGTTTCACCAGTTTCTATTAGACCAGAAAGCCTGGTCATTTTTATGATTTTGAGTTTTGTTCCAAATTTTTCTCCCCCTCTATCCAGTATATCCTGCACTGATCCTTTCCCAAACGGTTGACAGTGGTAACCAGGCACCATCTAATTCTTCTGGTGTCATGGTCATGTAGGTTCACATTGTTCACTAATTCCTTGGGCTAATCATTTCCATGTGTCTTTGGTTTTCTTCATTCTTCTTTACTCCAGACAAGGAGAGACCAATTATAGCAGCTAGATGCCTGCTTGGAAGCTTTTAAGATTCCAATCGCTACTCATCAAAGCAGGATGTAGAACAATATTTGTGTGTAGTAGGTTATGCCAATTGAGTTTTTTGTCCCCCACAACCATGGTCCCAAGCCCAGAGACCCAACAACTCACTTCCTCAGGGTGGTGTGGTGTGGCTAAGAAGTTATCATAACTTTGCCCCCATTAGTTCTATTTATATGAACATTCTTATAACATATACAAATACATATGTAGAAATAATTTCTGCCAAATTTATATATGGCCATGGGTTTATTCCCTTTATGCCTAGATATATCTGATCATTTAGCCTGTCTATAGGTACACCACCTATAGACTAATGTTTGTTGTCATTGATTATGCAGTTTTGTGTATAGAAAGATGTTTACCTTTGTTGTCTGTATCTCTTGTGCACCTCTCTGTGCCTTCCTTTCCCTTAGTATTATTGTGTTGGCAACTCACTCTTGGCAAATTGCTTTTCCCTTCACCCCAATAAATACTTGTCTCTTGCCTATCTAGCAATGTTTCTTCCTGTCCTTTCCCATCCCTGGTAACCAAAAAAGAAAGTTTCCTTCCATATGTAAGGAAACTTTCCTTGATTTTTTAAAATAGTGAACTCATACAATATTTGTCCTGCTGTGATTGACTTATTTCACTCAGCATAATGTTCTCCAAGTTCATCCATGTTATGAGCTACTTTGCCAATTCTACATTATTTTTCAGTTTTGCATAGCATTCCATTGTGTGTATATACCATCGCTTGGTTACCCATTTCTCTGTTGATAAGCATTTAGGTTGTTTCCATCTCTTTGCTATTGTGAATAGTGCTATGAACATCGGTGTGCATGTATATTTTTGAGTACTGGTTTTCACTTCTTTAGGATATATACATATGTAATAATGGGATTATCAGATCAAATGGTATTTCTGTTTCCAACTTTTTAAGGAATCACCATACCAATTTCCACAGTGGTTGTATCTGCAACAGATGGATTGACTGAAAGCAGAGAATACAAGAGAGATGTTTACTTGTGTTTTATTGACTATGCAAAACCATTTGATTATGCAGATCATAACAAATTACAGATTACATTGAGAAGAATGGGAGTTCCAGAGCACTTAATTGTGCTCATGAGAAGCCTGTACATAGACCAGGAGGCTGTTATTCAAACAGAATAAGGGGATACTGCATGGTTTAAAATCAGGAAGGGCATGCATCAGGGCTGCATCCTTTCACCATACTTATTCAATCGGTATGCTGAGCAACTAATCATAAAACTGTACTATATGAAGAAAAGCATGGCATCAAGATTGGAGGAAGACTCATTAACAACCTGTGATAAGCAGAAGACACCACTTTGCTTGCTGAAAGTGAGGA
>NW_006922434.1:594041-595393 GCF_000298275.1 Orycteropus afer afer
GGAGGGTGAGACAGGAGAACTAAGCAGAAAGATAAAGACAAAAAAGAAAAAGCAGCACAACACTGACAGTGGGGGACATTTGACTGACCACTGGGTGGATGGGCATGAGCAGTGCTGCGCCTCTGGTCACTAGGAGTTTGTCAGTGGTAAGGGGTGAGGACACATCTCTCTAGTCACCTGATCACCAATGTGTGTGCTGGTGCAGTGTTGGGCAAGTGGAGCCAATTAACTGGCTCTTGCTTAGATTGAAAGAGTGCTTTCAGTGATTCAAAATGGCCAGGTTGGAAGTTTACTGCTGCCTGTTCATTGCTTTAGTTCAGTTTCTTCCTCTCCTCCATATTTGATCTACTTTCTTTACTTTTTTAGCTCTGGTTTCCTAGGTTGTCATCAGTAGCCATTTCTGTTGTTTTTTCAAATCTTTGCTGTTGAAGGTCTGGGGAGTATATCTGCCTACTGTGCCATCTTGAAAATTCCTTAAATTTGCTTTCTTATTAGGTCTGTTTAAGGAGCATCGTGGGTAAGTCATTTGGTTATTCAAACCCACCAGCTGCTTTGCAGGAGGAAGATGAGACAACCTACTCCTGTAAAGATTTATAGCCTTGGAAACCCAATGAGGGTCACTATGAGTCAGAATCTACTGGATGGCAGTGGGTTTTGTGTGTGTGTATGTGTGTGTGTTTGTTGTTGTTAAGTTTGTTTAGGCAGGCAGACACATAAAATCAAATATCCACATTTTAGAAATTAAGCTATCATTCCATTTTCCATGATATATAATACACTTTAGGACATATTGCATTGATGTCACACATAAAAAAATACCATTCACAGAGTATTTAGTATGTACCAGACATGACTGTATTATAAACATTAATTCATTGAAGTCTCAGAGTAACATTATGAATATGCGACTATAAATATTCTCCATTTTGCTATTTAGGAAACTAACACAAATATGAGTTCTCGTGGCATAGTGCCTAAGGCACTTGACTGCTAACCAGAAAGCTGGTGGTTCAAACCCTCCAGCCACTTCTCTGAAGGAAGGTTGGGCAATCTACTTCCATAGTGATACTGCCTCGGAAATCCCAGGAGGGGTGGCTGTGAGTCAGGTCTGACTCGACGATGCATAACAACAACAGCAACACAAATAAGTTAAATAAATAACACACAGATAAGTTAAATGATTTGCCAGGAAACAGTTCTAGTTAAGGGAGCTGTGGTGGCAGTGCCTGAGGCAATTGGCTGCTCACCAGAAGGCTGGCGGTTCAAACCCAACAGCCACTCCTCGGAAAGAAGTAGCGATACTGCCTCGGAAACCCAAGGAGGGGTCTCTGTGAGTCAGATCTGACTTGACA
>NW_006922434.1:596068-605798 GCF_000298275.1 Orycteropus afer afer
GTTGTGAAGCATGTAATAAAAGAATCTGTTACTAATGATATATAAAATATCAATACGCTGGAATATTTTTTGGAATAATTTCCTTCCTACTTTATGAAATTACAAATTTTCTCCAATTATGTCACTTTCATTAATTTGCAACCCACATTTGTAATCTTAATAAAAGTAGCCAATACAAATCATAGGCACCATATTTTCTCACAAAATTGGGATATTTGTTTATTTCCTAAAATATAGATTCTTTCTTGAGAATATGACAAGTGGCTGACTGGCATGCTATTTTTATTATGGAAAAAATTGCAAATCTCTAGTCTCAGCCTATAAATGCTCAGGCAACTATAAACTTATTTATTGTCTCTATATAAGGTACATTTTTGGTCTATACATAGTTATTGCAAAAACTATATTCCAAGCCAACATAGTTTTGCCTATATTTAAAATAGTAGTATTTGGAGATACTGGATATATTCTTTTATATACTCAAGATGGTAGTATATTCAAGACACTACCATTCAAAATAGCAACAAGTGTTCCCATGGCTTCCTTCATAAAATCAGTAGAATCAGCAATCAAGAACCACATTCATCTGCCTGCTGGAAAGAGGGAATAAGACAAACTCCTACATTTTCCTCTTCTCCATGTTTTTTTATTTGTTTTTGGTGTTAATGGGATTGATTAATCTTCTCAGTTTCTCTACATTCAAATTGCTAATTTTGTGGCCTTATGAAATCTAGTGCATAATCCTGACAGCCATCAGTGATGCTATATACCTAAATGTTTCATATCTCAGAATAGCTATTTCAGGCCACGTTATATGAATGTCACTAGTGCTTCTCTACCCAGTTGCTGTTGCACTCAATTACTAGCCTCAGAAGACAGGCCTGATGATCTCCCTCCAAAAGGTCATAGTCTTGAAAAACCTGTGGAGCAGTTCTACTCTCCAGACATGGATCTCTGTGTGTCTGAGTTGACTTGATGGCAACAAACAACAACTATCCACAGTTTCAGTAATTGAACTTCTAGGTTTTTGTTGTTGTTGTTATTGTTATTTGTTTTTTACTCTATGTTTTAAATGTTTCTCAGTGAACTAAGCTGTTGACTATGAGTATTAGGTTAGACCACAATCGACTGTGTTCTATAGAAACCTATTTCAGCCTCCAAGGGACAAATTCCATAAACCTGCTTTACTTTTCCTAGATCAGTTACATGGTAATCTTTGGATCTTTTTGTTCCTTCAATCAACCAGATTTTTCATCCAAAATTGCTGTTGGCAAATGAACAAATTAAACCAAAATATTTGGGATGTTTGCTACATTGCTAAAATATAAAATTAAATCTGATTTGACATAAGGTAGAAATATAAAGTAATATGTGAATTCAGGGAATAAAAGGTATTAGACTGGTTGTAGATTCTTTCAGTTCACCAGGGGCTATATACTGAATGTCAGTCTTTGTTCCACTATTGAATCTTGACTGGGTGTGAAATTCAAGTGTTACATCTGCTTATCAGAAAATATACAAACCTCATTCTCTGTATATATTGTGGACACTAAATTTATACTGCAAGATAGAAGTGGTAGTATGCTGCATGGTGCAGAAGGCATATTTTCTGAGTGAAAAGACAAATGCTTATCAGATTCTATTACTGCAAATGTCAAAGGAGAGTTCAAATATTTCTTTTGTGCCAGAATTTTTTTAATATATATTCCTTGCCTAAAGGAAAATTGAATACTCGGAAATATTTTTAAGAGATGAGTGGAGGAGAGGTAGGAAGTGATAACTGGGTTGACTTGTGTATTTCAGTGTCCATCAATATTGGATTATGGCTTTTCTCTTGAGATTATTATCTGATACCTTTCGAAGAAACTTCTTGTTGTTAGACAAAAAGTTACTCTTTGGAAATCTGTTGAACATAATATCAAAAGCTTTCAGGGATATCCTTCTAAAATGGTTCTAATAACCACATTTACACAATTAAGACTGAATAAGTCAGCCCCTCTCCCCTTTCTCCAACAACATTTCTGAGCTCTGAAAAAATAGATGAGTATGCATTGGAGTCTTCAAACACCTAGGACTTTTGCAGGATAGCATGGAATTTGTTGAGAATTTGGTACTTCAACTATAATAGCTTGAAAAGTTCTGTGAAAACAACATATACTTATATGACTTAAATTAATGACAGTGGATAGAAAACATAATTTAGTTATATTTCTTTCCCAAATACCACTAAAAGTATAATAAAGATATTTTAAGCCATAATCTCCTAAGAACAAATATAATAAAGGAAAAGATAACAGAGGGAGAAAAAAATGAAGCTTAAAAGCAATAGATTGAATTACCACTAAGTCTAAGAAAGATGAATACTTATAAGCTGGCAATTGTGAAAGCTGGAATGCAGTCCAAGTTATATTCAGAATGCCCCTAAGATTCCAGAATTGTCAGCACCACATATCTCTTGAAGTATTGGATGAAAACATCATTAAGAAAAAATTAGATCACCATCCACCATTCTAGTGGGCAAAAAGCAGAAGACTTATTCTATGAAGAAGGTAAAACAGAGGTTCTCTAGACAAGGAGAAATAGGACACCTTTTTTGGCAGAGTATCATACCAAAACTGGGTTTAAGTGAGAGTTTAAACAGTGATTATTGAGTTCCCTTAGATATTGTCTTTCATTCAGCTTCCAGAATATTATCAGCCAGGCCGGAATACTCTCTAAGAGGACTGAAAAAATCTTCTTGAAGAATTGGACCAAGTCAAATAGAAAATAAATAAATACCTCTGGGGATTCTTCAGTTAATGTGTCCAGCTATATTGTCCTCTAATGAATACCATACTTTATAGGCTTCATTCACCTGATATTGCAAACACTTTTTTAATTGCCCCTTCATAATTATGAACATATTCACAACATATTGGAATTTTGAGGAAATTATCTAATATGAAAGTCACCAATTTAAACAAAAAGCAAAAATCAACTTTGGGGAAAAGGAGATGATTCAGGGAAAATTAAATGTGAAAAATTATTATTAATATACTCAGGGAGATAAGAGAAGATATTTCATATATGAAACAAAAACAGGATACTTCCAAAAAGAAACAATAAACAAAATTTATCTTTTGAAATTTAAAAAATATGTATTAAAGGAAAATCAAAACACTCAAGACAATTGTTGAACCATAATGTCGAGGAAGCTCCCAAAAAGTGGAACAAAAGTAATAAGAAAGTGAAAAGGGGGAAAAAAAAATGAGGCAAGTGGAGAACCAGCTCTAAAGGTCCAACATCTGAATTTACAAATAACAGACAAAGAAGGAAAGAAAAAGAGATAGAAAGATAGAAGAGATGATACATCCTTAAAGAAAAAATTCCAGAACATTTCTAGAAGGGCAATGTATGAATGTCCCAAATAAAAATGTTCAACCAACACAATTAATTAAAATAGGACCATATTGAGCAACAGCATCATGAAATTTTACCATGGAGACTATACTGCAATGAGTCAATAATATCCTAGAAATAATTGAAAGAACAAGAGTCATCATAGAAAGTATCACAAACAAGAATGGCATCCACTTCTCAGCAGCACTCCAGGAAGCTTGAAGACAGCAGAAAATTGATGAAATAGTCTCACGAAAAATAAATAGAACTCTACAGTAATTAAATGATTAATTTTCAGAGCACCTTAATGGGATATTAAGATATTATGTTCCACACACTCCTGTTCAAGGAAAAATTTGGAAAATAAACTTCAGTAAAACAAGAGACAAATTCTGTTAAGAACAGACATATAATCCAGGATTTAGGGGAATACACCAAAGAGAGACAAAGGAAAAATCAGTGGTGTTTTTTCTTACCAAGTTTTATAAAACTATTTGATTATTTGAATGGTATGTATGGGCAGTCCTCAGGTTATGAACATCCAATTTATGTACAATCCATAATTAGGAACCAGCACCTATAATGCCTAATATATTAATAATGTGAGGTTAATACAGTGGTTTGTAACAACAAGTGGGTGCTACTTTGTGATGCACATAAAAAATTACCATCTTGTTAAGGGTCTTCCCCTTTCTCATTGACCTTCCACTTTACCAAGCATGATATCATTCTCCAGGGAATAGTCTCTTCTGACAACATGACCAAAATAGGTGAAACAAAGTCTGGCCATTGTCGCTTCCAAGGAGCATTCCGGCTGCACTTCTTCCAGGACAGATATGTTAGTTCTTTTAGCAGTCATGGTACTATCAGTATTCTTCACCAACACCACAACTCAAAAGCATCAACTCTTCAGTCTCCCTTATTCATTGTCCAGCTCTGACATGGATATGAGGTGATTGAAAATACCATGGCTTGGTGCATCTTAACCTCAAGGTGATATCTTTGCTGTTCAGCACTTGAAAGAGGTCTTTTGTAGGAGATTGGGCCAATGCAATACACCTTCTGATGTCTTGACTGTTGCTTCCATTGGTGTTGATTGTAGAACCAAGTAATGTGTAGTCCTCGACAACTTCTGTCTTTTCTCATTTACCATGATGCTGCTTATTGGTCCAGTTGTGAGGATTTTTGTTTTCTTTATATTGAGGTGTAATCCTTACTTCAGGCTGTAGTCTTCAGTCTTCATCAGTAAGTGCTTTAAGTCATCCTCACTTTCAGCTAGCAAAGTTGTGTCATCTGCATATTGCAGGTTGTTAATGAGTCTTCCTCCAATCTCAATGCCACACTCTGCTTCATATATTCCAGCTTCTCAGATTATTTGCTCAGCCTACAGATTGAATAAGTATGGTGAAAGGATACAACCCTGACACAATCCCTTCCTGATTTTCGACCATTCAATGTCCTCTTATTCTGTTCGAATGTCAGCCTCCTGGTCTATGTACAGGTTCCTCATGTGTACAATGAAGTGTTCTGGAATTCCCATTCTTCTCAATGTAATCCATAATTTGTTATGATCCACACAAACAAATGCTTTTGCATAGTCAACAAAACACAAGTAAACATCTTTCTGGTATTCTTTGCTTTCAGCCAAGATACATCTGACATCAGCTATGATATCCCTAATTCCACGCCCTCTTCTGAATCCAGTTTGCATTTCTGGAAATTCTTTCTCAGTATATTGCTGCAAATGTTTTTGAATTATCTTCAGTAAGATTTTACTTGCATGTGATATGATATTGTTGGATAATTTCCACATTCTGTGGGATCACTTTTCTTTGTAATGGGTACAAATATGGGTCTCTTCCAGTCAGTTGGCCAGGTAGCTCTCTTCCAAATCTCTTGGCATAACCGAGTGAGAGTCTCCTTTTGTTGAAACATCTCAATGGGTATTCCATCAATTCCCAGAGTCTTGTTTTTCACCAGGTCCTTCAGTGTAGCTTCGACTTCTTCCTTCAATACTATTGGTTCTTGACCATATGCTACCTCCTGAAATGGATAAACATTGACCAAGTCTTTTTGGTAGAGTGATTCTGTGTATTCCTTCCATCTTCTTTTGATGTTTCCTGCATCATTCAATATTTTCCCCATACAGTCTTTCAATAATGCCACTCGAGGCTTAATTTTTTTCTTCAGTTCTTTCAGCTTGAAAAATGTCAAGCATGTTCTTCCCTTTTGGTTTTCTAACTCCAGGTCTTTGAATATTCCATTATAATAATTGACTTTATCTTTTCGATCTGCTCTTTGAACTCTTCTGCTCAGCTTTTTTATCTTGTCATTTATTTCACTTGCTTTAGCTAGTCTCCTTTCAAGGGAAAGTCTCAGAGTCTCTTCTGACATCCATTTTGGTCTCTTCTTCCTTTCCTGTCTTTTTAATAGTCATTACCTTTCTTCATGTATGATGCTCTTGATGTCATCCCACAATTCCTCTGGTTTTCAGTCATTGGCGTTCAGTGTATCAGATCTATTCTTTAGATGGTCTCTAAATTCAGGAGGGATATTACCAAGGTAATATTTTGGCTCTTGTGGACTTCTTCCAATTGTCTTCAGCTTTGACTTGTACTTGCATATGAGCAGTTGATGGTCTGTTCCACAGTCAGCTCCTGGTCTTGTTTTGGCTGAGGATATTGAACTTCTCCATCACCTCTTTCACAGATGTGGTCAATATAATTCCTGTGTACTCTGCCTGGTAAGTCCATGTGTATAGCTGCCATTTGTGTTATTTAAAAAAGATATTTGCAATGAATAAGTCATTGGTCTTACAAAATTCTATCATGCGATCTCCAGTGTTATTTCTATCATGCCATATTTTCCAACCACCAGTGATTCTTCTTTGTTTCCATTTTTGATAATTAACAGTGATAATTAATGCATCTTGATTGCATGTTTGGTCAATTTCAGACTGCAGAAGTTGGTAAAAATCTTTAATTTCTTCATATTTGCCTTTGATGATCAGTGTGTAAATTTGAATAATAGTAGTACTAACTGGTCTTCCTTGCAGGCATATGGATATTGCCCTATCACTGACAGCATTGTACTTCAGGATAAATCTTGAAACAGTCTTTGTGACCATGAATGCCATAGCATTCCTCTTCAATTAATCATTCCTGGCATAGTAGATCATATGATTTTCTGATTCAAAATGGCCAATACTAGTCCTTTTCAGCTCATTAATGCCTAGGATGTAGTTTTTATATGTATTTCATTTCCTTTTTGAAAACTTCCAATTTTCCTAGATTCAAACTTCATACATTCCATGTTCTGATTATTAATGGATGTTTGCAGCTTTTTCTTCTCATCTTGAGTCATGCCACATCAGCAAATGGGGGTCCCAAAAGTTCTACTCTATCCACATCATTAAGGTTGGCTCTAGTCTGAGGAAGCAGCTCTTCTCCAGTCATACTCTGAGTGCCCTCCGACTTGAGAGGCTCATCGTCCAGCACTATGTTGGACACTGTTTCAGGGTTATTCATAAAGTTTTCCAGTAATTTATCAGACAGTGTTTTACTGCTATTTAGAATATTTTCACTGGCCAATTCTTTGAGAAGTGGATGGCCCCTTCCTTCTTCTAAGTCTGTCTTAGTCTGGAAGTTCTGCTGAAACCTGTCCACCAAAAGAAACCCTCCTGGAATTTGAAACACTGCTGGCATAGCCTCCATCATCACAGCAACACTTAAGCCACCACAGTATGACAAACTTGACAAATTTGTTTTCCTTAGTTGATCCAAACCACTCTGCACACTTCCTCCCCCAGCTGCTCCAACACCTGCCTGCCCTGTCCAGCTAGCTTCCTGTCCTGCCCCAGATACTCTAATAGCCACCTGGTGTTCCCAGCTCACTTTCTTGGCCTGGCCCAGGCACTTCAACAAAAACCATTACTGTTATTACTGTATTATTATGTTAAAGATGTTTTAGTGTATCTGGAAATGTTTAACTTTTTTTAAATACATATAAAAATACACTATAAACTAAGAGAAATGTTTGAGTAACCTACGTTAGATCCAAACCGTTCCTTATTTATTTCATTTACATAAAAATTCAACTTAAAGACAGATATAGGAACAGAATTCATTTGTAATCTGGAGACTACCTGTACATTAAATTTTTAGAGACTAAAATTAAAATATTAAAAAAGGAAAAAAGTCAAAAAAGTAACTATTTGTAGCTAAAGAATATTTCTTCCACTTTAAAATCTTATTGATAGCTGTTAGAAGATTTGTCCTCATGTTTAGAAGTAACAGGAATATTTTTATGTTTGCTCTGATATGTTTCTTATAAAGCATTTAGTAATAAGGATGCATTCTTAGGGAGGTTATGTTTCACATTTTATTATTTACTGTTGCAGCAGCAACAAAGCAATGAAATTTGGTGAAAAGCAGTCAGGACTGAATTTGAAGCACTATGTTATATTATTTCCAACTCTTTCAGAAATTTTACAGGTGAATCATTTAAATTCTGGGATTAATATTTTTCATTTGTAAACATTTTTTTAATCGTAAAAGTAAGAGAGTAAGTTGATTAAATGAAATTTAAATTCTGCTCTATTTCTTTTTTCTTTTTTTTTTTTGGTATTATCAATAATAAGATAAAATTAAATATTTCTTGGGGTGGGTAAATCAATAAGCCATTATTATAAAGCAAACCCAAAATGTGACTTCCTTGAATATGTATCAAAAGAATCCTTAAGGGTGCATACTTACTCTTATTAGAAGAAAATAACTGGCTCAGGACAGTGTCTGCAAACTAAGACATTATCATATACCTCCATATTCCAGGTTTCCTCATTTAAATTTGTGATTTTCTCTTATGTAGCTGTGATCCCAGGAGCATATATTCAGAATATTGGACAGACAGGTAGGCCACTTATTTCAGTCACTTTAATTCATGACCTTGTCTATTGAAATTGAATGGTATTTAGATCATTTTTAACTAGCAAAACAAATATTAAAACCTAACATAACCCTGGGAGCTCTGGTGGCAAAGTGCTTAAGGTATTTGACTGCTAACCAGAAGGCTGGTGGTTCAAACCCATCAGCTGCTCCTCAGAAGGAAGGTTGGGCAATCTACGTCCATAGTGATATCTCCTTGGAAACCCAAGGAAGGGTCACTATGAGTCGGGGCCAACTCAATGGCATATAACAACAACAACATCATCTTGTCAGGCAATCATAATTGGTCAAGCATTCAGACATTAAAGATTTCAGTTTCATTGAGAATTTAACTCATTAGAACTGTCCATTAAGATTGCCTTGGAAATGCTTCAGTACAGGTTTCTGGATTTTTTTTTTCAACTATATCATCATTTTCCCACTTTCAGAATAGGGTATTGGTAAAGTGATAAATCTTTCTTTCTTATCCTTTCTAGGATGCTATGAGTCGGGGCCGACTTGATGGCAAACAACAACAACAACAACAACAACTTTTAGTTTATGTTTATCTTTCAGCTTATATGGAGAAACCACACAACTATAAAAATCTGCACAGTAGCTGCTTGAACATTTCCTATCCTCCAGTTAGTTACTTCTGCCACATTAATACCCAAGGTTTTATTTTTCCTCTTGAGCTGTCATCAACCTCCTTATCCCAGTTTGTTTCATATTCAGTCTCATGTCAGCAGCTAATGCTGTGACACATATTAATTAAATCCTTGTAGAAACAAACTCAATTCTGTGACAGGAGTAAAAACAGAGAGTTTTAGTGAGGAATAGACAGACAGTTTAAACTGGGCAGCATATAGGGAAAAACACCATATGCTCTGATGTGCTGGAGGGAGAGAAAAAAACAACAACCTGCTGCCCTACAGGACAGAAGAGAACTGAACCATAGGGCTCCCAAGGCTGTAAATCTTTATAGAAGCAGATTGCCTCACCTTTCTCTCTGAGTGGCAGGTGGCCTAGAACTGCTGTCTTTTTGGTTAGCATCCAAGTGCTTTCATCACTGCACCATCAAAGCTCCTTCTGGAAGGAGAGAAGAGCTTCATTATAGAAGTGTTGGAACTAAAAGATAAATTTTCTAATTGGCTGATATTTGCAGAAGTTTGTGTAATCAGATACAAAGTTATCATGAGACCTCATAAGTTTCAGTTGAAAAACTATAAACATTTCAAAATAATTTGTTTTTCTAATCTGCAGACATCTTGGGAGCAGCATGGATAAAAATTTTACAAAATTAGTTTTGCAGAGGCCCTGGTATAAGCATTCCTTCTGAGAAACAGTTCTGAGAGGAAGGGAGTGACCAGCAGGATTCCTGGAACAATCAGTTCTAATCTTAACTACATTCCTGATACACCCTCATTTAC
>NW_006922434.1:606193-607446 GCF_000298275.1 Orycteropus afer afer
TCCTCTAGGACTTACAGTCTAAGAAGACATACTCTTCTAAGAAGCTTGATTTTTCTTTGGGGAATGGGAGGGAAAAAAAAAAATCTGTGACTCATGAGAGAGCCAAAGAACAGCCTTTATTTCTGGTGTAAATTGATGTATTTGTTTAAATATAACTCATTAGCCTGGATTAAGATCCATGGCTTGCAAAAAAGGCTTTTTTTTGCAACTAAAGGTTGGTGGTTTAAGCCCACTAAGTGTTATCACAGAAGAAAGACCTGGTGATCTGGTTCCATAGATTGTTGTTGTTCTTGTTTTGTGCCGTTGAGTCGGACCGACTCATAGCAACCCCTCCTTGGGTTGCAGAGGCAGTATCACTACGGAAGTGGATTGCCCAACCTTCCTTCTGAGGAGTGGCTGGTGGGTTTGAATCGCCAACCTTCTGGTTAGCAGTCAAGTGCCTTAGGCACTATGCTACCAGCGCTCCTCTTCCATAGATTATTCCCAAGAAAATCCCATGGTTAGCAGTCAAGTGCCTTAGGCACTATGCTACCAGAGCTCCTCTTCCATAGATTATTCCCAAGAAAATCCCATGGAGTACTTGAGATTATCATAAATTGGAATGATTCAAGAAAATAGATTTGATTTATTAGCCTGAATTATTGGTATTGACATGCTTATGAAGTTTTAATGCATGAATTGAAATATACTGCTCAATACACTAAGTGTATGTGCAGCCCATCTGTTGTTAAGGCACTTGACTACTAACAAGAAGGCACATAACAACATATATGACAAAAGACTAGAACAACAAAGGCATAAGGGCTTTAAAATCTATAAAACACACTGAGTTTTCAGCTTAAAATTGATTTCTTTTTCACATTTTCAGGTATCCCAATGAACTTTTCTAGGTTCTAGAGACTTGTAGGCTCTGGCAAAGTCTCTCCCCTTACACATTAAGGCAATATTATAAATCACTGAGTCCCAAACTTGGCTTCTAATTAGAATAACTTGAAAACTTCTAATCAGAATCACCTTGAAAGTTTTCTAAAATACAAATTTCTAGAACTTCTCTGAGAATTCATGAATCAGAATCTGTATTAACCAAACACAAAAACACTCTACAGCTTGTTGTTGTTAAGTGCATTGAGTTGTTTCCAACTCATAGCGACCTCATACACAGCAGAACGAAACACTGCCCGATCCCGTGCCAGCCCCACAATCCCTGCTATACTTGAGCTCATCATCGCAGCCACCGTGTCAATCCATCTCAT
>NW_006922434.1:610866-614365 GCF_000298275.1 Orycteropus afer afer
GTTCCTGGCTTTTTATCCCCTTTCTCTTGCTCTTCCAGCCTGCTACTCTGGGCGGGCCTGAGTTTCCTCTCCTCACCTAATCCCTTTGGCTGATTGCTGTTCTCTCTGGCTTCCTGGCTTTTAATCCCCTTTCTCCTGCTCTTCCTGCCTGCTACTTTGGGCGTCCCTGTGTTGTCTCTCCTCACCTGTAACCCTCGGGCTCTATAGGTTATCTTCACACAATGTCCAGCTAACTTTGTTTGGAATCTACTTGCTATAAAACATTACAAATATTTGAAACTTAATATTTTAAGCTATTAGAGCTATATGTTTCAGCATGAAGAAAGAATGTGATACAGCTTGCATTACTTCCAATTAAGAAATATTTCTTTAGCACCATTGATATGCAAGGCACTGTACTAAGCAATTTACAGAATCCAAAAATGTCCTTCCCTCAAGAATCTTATAAACTAGTGAGGGGGTGGAATGTGTATATTTGAAAGATGGGGAATGGTAATGATTAGTTTGACTCAAATTAAATGGTCATAATGGTTCAGGGTCTGAGTCTTCACATGTAATCTGTCAGGATGATGATCATCTTGTCCATTCATCATGAAGGTTCAGCTGAAGTCTCATCCTTTTGAAAAAATCTTCTATTACTATGATTCTGGAAATACAATGCAACAGATATATGCCTTGTTTACATGTTAGGAAATGAAGTAATATTTTTTATTGTGGTAAAAATATATACAACAAAACATTTGCTAATTCAACAATTTATACATATATACTTCAGTGACACTGGTTACATTATTCATGTTATGTAACCATAATCACTATTCCTTTCCAAATTATTCTACTACCATTAATATAAATTCAATGCCTTGCAAGCAAAAATTTCCCTTTTGCTACTTCCTTTTCACCTTGGTAACCACTAACAATCTTTGGTTGTAATTTTTTTTTAATTATATTTACTTTTAAAACAATTTTAGATTTACAGAAAATTGAAAAGAGAATACACAGAGTTCTCACATATTCTGCACCCAGTTTCTCTTATCACTAACTTCTTATATTAATATGTTATATTTATCACAGGTAATGAAACTATATTAAAGCATTATTATTTTTATAAAAATACATAGTTTATTTAGACTTCCTTAGTTTATACCAAATGCTTTTAAAAAAAAAAAAAAACTATTTTAGGATTCTATTCAAAATACCACATTACATGCAGTTGCCATTTCTCTTAGATCCTTCTTGGCTCTTTCTCAGGCTTTCTTTATTTTTTACGAACTTGGCTGTTTTCAATTGTATTGTTGTTATGTGCCATCAATTAAGCCCTGACTCATAGCGGCCGGTTCTGGTTACCTAGTGCTGCTCTGACAAGAATATATACCACAAATGGGATGGCTTTAACAAACGGCAGTTTATTCTTACAATTTGGAGGCTTTAAGCTTGAGTTCAAAGTGCCAGACTCTAGGGGCTGGGTGAAAGCCCCTCAACTTTGAGCTTCAGCTCTACCTCCTGCTCCTGACCCACTGAAGCTAAAGGCTTTTCTTCACTCAGACAGGTGCTGGCTGCTAAGGCTGACAAACCCCAGGTTGACAAGTGAAAAGGCACAGTCCTGATACTCCCAAACCATATGGCAGGCCATTAATTCAAGTCCCTTGAAAGTCCCAAGGTCGTCAGAGCATGGCAGGCTGCTGAACAATGACACAGCTACATGCAGGGTTCAAGTGTGCCATAAGCTATGGATCATTCCCCAAGCCTTCTCCTTATATACAGGAAGCAGACCACATTCCTAAGGCAGCTACTCAGGTGCTCACAGTAGATTCCACCATGGAGTTGATTACCAGTCTCATCATGGGGAATACTACATCCAGCTGCCCAGCCGTTCAACCAGGCCCAGCCAAGTTGAAAAACAAACTTAACAACCACAATGTCCCAATGTTGGAATTTGCCTGATGTATTTCTCATGATAAAAGGTGAATTATTAGTTATTGGGATGAAGACTACAGATCTACAATGCTATTGTCTTTACATCATATCAAGAATAAATACTATTAACATGACTTGTGATTGCTGATATTGGCTTTGATGACTTGGTTAAGATAATATCTGTCAGGTTTCTCTGCTGTAAAGGTACTATTTTACTTTTTTCCATACTGTGCACAACTCATACCTAAGTAGTGGGAAATAATGCTCCCTCTCTTTGAGAATGGATTATTTACATAAACTACTTAGAATTGTTCTGCGTATGAAGTTTGTCTCTTACCCTCCATTTATTCATGTATTTAATCACTTATTTATATTAGCATAGAATCATGAATATAAAGTTTATGTTTTGGATTAAAATCCAATACTATTTTATTTATTTTGTTACACAAGGTCTTCCAAGTTTTGGCCAATGTAGCATCTTTCAGTTGGCTCATGTGCCCCTTTGACATTATATGTTTAGGTACATGATGCATGTTGACTTAATTTTTGTGAAAGATGTCAGGAATGTGCCTAGATGCAGAAAAGGCATTTGATAAAATCCAACACTGATTCTGATTCAGAACTCTCAGCAAAAATAGGGATAAAAGGGAAATTCCTCAACATAATAAAGAGCATACATGCAAATCCAATGACCAACATCACTGTTAGTGGAGAAAGACTCAGACCATTCCCCTTATGAACGGGAACCAGAAAGGAATGCCCTCTATCACCACTTCTATTTAACATTGTATTGGAAGTCCTACCCAGGGCAATAAGGCAAGAAAGAGAAATAAAAGGCACCCAAACTGTCAAAGAGGAGTCAAACATATCTCTATTTGCAGATGACATGATCCTACGCATAGAAAACATGAGACTCCACCAAAAAAAAAAAAAAAACAACCTACTGGAGTTAAAAGAGAGGTTCAGCAAAGTGTTCAGATACAAGGTCAACATATAAAAATCAGGTGGATTCCTCTACACCAACAAAGAGACCTCTGAAAAAGAAATAAGGGAAACAATAACATTTACAATAGCTACCAAAAAGATAAAGTATCTGGGAATAAATCTTACCAGAGACACAAAAGACCTATACAAAGAAAACTATAAAACACTACTACAGGAGACAACAAGGGTTCTACATAAATGGAAGAACCTGCCTTGTTCATGGATAGGTAGATTGAATATTGTGAAAATGTCAATACTACCTAAAACAATCTACACATTTAATGCATTCTCGATCCAGATACCACGAATTTATTTAAGGACATGGAAAACCAATTACTAACTTCATAAGGAAAGAAAAAAGACCTCGGATAAGCAGAGCACTACTGAAGAAGAAAGTGAGAGGTCTCACATTCCTGGATCTTTAAACCTATTATACAGCTACAGTAGTCAAAACACTGTGGTACTAGTGCAATGATAGACAGATAGACCAATGGAACAAAATTGAAAGCCCAGAAATAGACCCATGGATAACTGATCTTTCATAAGGGTCCAAAACCCATTAAATGGGAAAGAGATCGCCTCTTTAACAAATGGTGCT
>NW_006922434.1:614759-616387 GCF_000298275.1 Orycteropus afer afer
AGGTGGGGTAAGATGGCAGACTAAGGAGAAAGACTGCACAGAACCTCTTCAACAAAGAAAAGGGGAACTAATTAACACAAACACAGAAGATAATCCTGGACCCCTGAGCCTTGAAGGGAAGGATATAGAAGTGGACTAAACCCCGACTAGCAGAAGAATTTTCATAAAAATACCAAAAAAGGAGACACAAGGAGTTGCATTCTGGCAGCAATCCTGAGCGATCTGGACGACACGGCAAGGATAGCTTGGAGAGTGCCAAGTCTGGTAAGGCCTAAGAATTAACTTAAAAATAAGCCCTGCTAGTGAGGGACTGCACATAGGACTGCTCTGGTGGTTGGTGAATAAAAGGAGAAACAGCGAAGAGGAAGGCGGGCTGAGCTGTGGACTTTTGCCTATCCAGAGGGCACAGCCATTTTGAATGTTTACAAGTGGCTTGACCATCTTGGATATTTAAAGAGACAGCACTATTCCAGATTCCAGGAGCTTAAGAACCACTTGCCAGCAACCCCAAGGACACTCCAAGCCTGGATGACTGAAAAGGTGTGGCATTCCCCTTGTTATTCATATACTCCACAGCCGCTTGGTGAATGGAGTTGCAGCCATCCCCCACTCCCACCCACCTTCTGGGCCCACAAGAACTCCATCCCAGTCTGTGTGCTCTGACGGAGCCTGGGTGACCAGCGCTGCCCTCCCCCAATATCTTATCTTTTTCTTTTTTTTAAATTTTCCTCCTTCTTTTTTCTGTTATTAGTTTGCTTGTTTTTCTCTGTTATAAAACTATTATTTTTAATAATACTTTTGTCCTTTCTACTATTATTCTTTATATTTCACCACCCAGGTTCTAGTTTTCACCTTTTTTTTCTTTTCCCTGTTCCTGGTTGCATTTTTTTTTTTTTTCCTTTTAATCTCATAGGTAATCCTGTTCCAGGTTTTTCTTTTTGCATTTTTCCCATGTTTTTCTTCATTAGTCTCCTTCTCTACATTTTTTCTCTTAATATCCTATTCCCAGGTATTGCAGATTTTCTTGTTTTTTATCTTCTTCTTTTTCCCTTTTTTCTTTTTTTGGTTCCTTTTCCTGTGTGATTACATGGTGTATTTTTTTGTCCAGGTGCCTTTAGTTTTTTGATGGTTATTCAATTGTAATTTTTGTCCAACTGAGTGGGACACAGCAACAGACCCCACAAGACACAACTACACCCACACCTCCTGCAACTTCACTTACTGAGCGAGGGCCACCACCTCCTTCGCCACCAATGGGCCAATGATAAAAAACCACCAAGAAGAGACTGAATCACTCTTGGCTACTCTTCACAAACAGTTAACAGAGATCTAAATTCAACAATGCCATGATGTCTCTGAGACAACAGACCATCACAGACCACACAAAGAAGCAAGATAAAGTGGTAGAAACAAGGGAGCAGGATATAGACCCAGAACACATCTCTGAGGAAGAAGTAGCATTGGAACTCTCTGATAAGGAATTCAAACGAATTATAATTAGGTATCTTCAAAGGATTGAGAGACAGACCAAAGAAAACACAGATAAAACTCTAGTAGAATTTTGGAAGAAAATACAAGAACAAAATGACCAAATAAATGAAATTTAGAAATTATTCTAAATCTACAGA
>NW_006922434.1:617956-619946 GCF_000298275.1 Orycteropus afer afer
TTCTCCCTCTCTACCAAAGATCTCCTACATAGATCCCCTTTCAAGCAGATGACAGTGGTAGCCAGGCACCATCTAGTTCTTCTGGTCTCATAGCCATATAGGCTGCAAATCAGATTGTGTACCAGTCGCTAGGACTAATTGTTTCCATGAATTTTTTTGGTTTTCTTCATTTTTATTTGCTCTGGAAAAGGAGAGACCCTTCGTTGCATCTAGATGGCAGCTTGCTAGCTTTCAAAATCCCAGTGGCTACTCACCAAAGAACAGAAGACATACATAGAACAATTCCTCGCAGATAGCCAGACATTGTGAGAGTGAGATCTAACAGATCTACAGACTCAGGAAAATACTATTGTGGGAAACCAGACTCAATTGACATAATGAAATACATAAAAATCTTGTTCCACAACCTACATCGGTACATAGAGCCTTGGGTCTTAAAAGCTTTCAAGCAGCCATCTAAGATGCAGCTAATGGTCTCCTATTGTCATAAGCAAAAAAAGAGTTCAAAGAACCAAGGGCATTTGGAAGCAATCAGGCCTGGGACATGATGGACCTCAAGATCAGAAGAACTCGATGGTGCCTGGCTACCAATGCCAACCACTTGGGAAAGGATCAGAAATGGAGATCCTGGATAGAGTGGGAGGAAAAATGTGGAACTAAATCCAAAAACACAATAAGGACCAGAATTATTGGTTGGATCGACTCTGGTGGAATCCCTAGTACTGTGGCCCTTGGATACACTTGGGGCCTGGAATAAAAATCACTCCCAGGGGCTGGCTCTTAGCCCAATGGTAAATAAAAGGTACATGCAGATCACTCAACCCAGAGTGATGGACCCGCATAGTCTGTGGAGATGCATCCCTTGGATACATCAACCACAGCGCACCAGAGGGGCAACATTTGCATGGAGGAAATACAGGACACACAGAAGTGCATAACTGTGAGGAGCATGGGGGGGTTACTGGGAAGGAAGAGGAGAAGAGTGGGTTAGGGTTGGGAATGGTAGCTGGGGAGTGAAACCAAATGACCATGGAATGTTGAATGTAAAACAAACTCTGTTCTGTGAACTTGAACCTAAAGCACAATAAAAATTTTTAAAATAATAATAATACAGCTGGGGAAGAGCTACCTCTTCAAAGTAGAGTCAACATTAATGAGTTGGATAGAGTAAAGTTTTTGGGACCTTCATTTGCTGATGGAGCATGACTGAAAATAAGAAGAAACAGACGCAAACATCCATTAATAATTGGAAAGTGAAATGTATGAAGTATGAATCTAGGAAAATTGGAAATTGTCAGAAGTTAAATTGAACACATAGAAAACCATATCCTAGGCATTAATGAGCTGCAATGGACTAGTGTTGGCCATTTTGAATCAGAAAGTCATACAATCTACTTTGCGAGGAATGACGAGTTGAAGAGGAATTGTGTTGCATTCATCATCAAAAAGAGCATTTCATGATCTATCTTGAAGTACAGTGCTGTCAGTGATAGGATAATATCCACATGCCTAAAAGGAAGACCAGTTAATAGGACTATTATTCAAATTTATGCACCAACCACTAAAGCCAAAGATGAAGAAATGGAAAATTTTTACCAAGTTCTGTAGCTTGGAATTGACCAACTATGCAATCAAGATATATTGATAATTTTTGGTGATTGGAACGCAAAAGTTGGAAACAAAGAAGAATTATTGGTAGTTGGAAAATATGGCCTTGGTGACAGAAACGACACTGGAGAATGCAGGATAGAATTTTGCAAAGCCAATGACTTATTCATTACAAATACCTTTTTTCAACAACATAAATAGCGGCTAGGTACATGGACCTAGCATGGAGGAATACACAGGAATTGGATTTACTACATCTGTGGAAATAGTCGATGGAGAAGCTCAATATCATCAGTTAAAACAAGGCCAGAAGCTGACAGTGGAACAGACCATCAATGGTTTGTATGCAAGTTCAAGTTGAAACTAAAAAAAAAAATTAAAG
>NW_006922434.1:620645-625096 GCF_000298275.1 Orycteropus afer afer
GGGCATTATCAAGCAATATCATTAATATCACACACAAGTAAAATCTTGCTGAAGATAATTAAAAAAATGTTTGCAGTAATACACTCACAGGGAACTTCCAGAAATGCAAGCTGAGTTCAGAAGAGCATGTAGAATGAGGGATGTTATTGCTGATGTCAGATGCATCTTAGCTGAAAGCAAAGAATACCAGAAAGATGTTTACATTTGTTTTATTGACATACAAAAACATTTGACTATGTGGATCATAACAAAGTATAGATAACATTGCAAAAAATGGGAATTCCAGAACATTTAGTTGTGCTCATGCAGAACCTATACATGGACCAAGAGGAAGTTGTTCAAACAGTGCAAGGTGATGCTGCATGGTTTAAAATCAGGAAAGGTGTGCATCCAAGTTGTATCCTTTCACCACACTTTTTCCATCTGTATGCTGAACATACAGTCCAGGAAGCTGGACTATATGAAGTGGAACATGACATCAAGATTGGAGAAAGAGCAATTAACCACCTGCAATATGCAGATGACACAACCTTGCTTGCTGAAAGTGAAGATGATTTGAAGCATTTACTAATGAAGAGCAAGGATTGCATTCTTTGGTATGGATTATGCCTCAGGGTAAAGAAAGAAAAAGCCTCATAACTAGACTAATAAGCAACATCATGATAAACAGAGAAAAGATTGACGTTACCACAGATTTCATTTTGCTTGGATCCACAGTCAACACCCATGGAAGCAGCAGTCAGGAAGTCAGACATTATATTGCATATAGTTTTAATACATTCTTTCTAATTCTAATATCTTATGTCTTTTTCTTGCCTAATTGCTCTGGCTAGAACTTGCATTATACTGTTGAATAAGCAGTGGTGGAAGTAGGCAAGCTCGTCTTTTCCTGACCTTTGAGGAAAGGAATCTTGCCTTTTGCTGTGGAGTAAAATGTTAGTTGTGGATTTTTTATACACTCCCCTTTTCATTTTGAGGAAATTACCTTCTACTCTTAATTTGCTGACCATTTTTATCATGAAATGTCCTTTTCTGCACCAATTGAAACGATTGTGCTACTTTCCTTTATTCTATTAATGTGGTATATTACATTACTTGATTTTCTTATGATGAACCACCCATGCATTGCTGGGATAAATTTGGTCAAGGTGTATATATTTTTTTTTAATATTCTATTGGATTCAGTTTACTAGTACTTCTTCTGAGATTTTTGCTTCTATATTCATAGGGTGTTTTGGTCTGCAATTTTCTTGTTATGTCTTTATCAGGCTTTGGATTCAGATCAAGGCTGGACTCATAGAATGAGTTAGGAAGTGTTTCTTCCTCTTCTTTTCTCAAAAATTTTTAGGGTGTTCATGTTAATTCTTCTTTAAATATCTTTTAGAATATACCAGTGGAAACATCAAGTCCTGCGATTTTCTTTATTGAGAGGTTTTTAATTAATTATTTAATCTCTTCACTTGTTATAGGTGTATGGGGATTTTCTATTTCTTCTTGAGTCAGTTTAGGTAATTAGTATATTTCTAAGAATTTATCAATTTCATCTAGATTATCTAATTTGATGATATAAAATTGTTCACTATCATCTCTTATAATCCTTTTTTATTTCATTGAGATCCATAGTAATGAAAAAAAAAAAAAGATCCATAGTAATGTCACTACTTTCATTTCAGAATTCAGTTAGTTGTGATTCCTTTCTTTTTCTTTGTTGGTTGTGATAAAAGTTAGCCCAATTTATTGATATTTTCAAACATCTATTGTTTTCTATTTCTATTTCATTTATCTACACTCTAGTTTTTATGGAACACTGGTAACATATTGCCTAAGGCACTTGACTGCTAACCAGAAGGTTGGCAGTTCAAACCCACCAGCCACTCCTCAGAAGGAAGGTTGGGCAATCTACTTACGTAGTGATACTGCCTCAGAAACCCAAGGAGGGATCACTATGAGTTGGGTCTGACTTGATGGCACATAACAACAACTAGTTTTTACCATTTTCTTCCTTCTGTTACCTTTGGGTTTAGTTTGCTCTTCTTCCTCTAGTTCCTCAAGCTGAAAAGTTAAGTTATTGATTTGAAATCTTTCTTCTTTTGAATGTAGGTATTTATAGCTATAAATTTCCTTTTGAGCACTGCTTTTGCAGCATCCCATAATTTTTGTGTGTTGCCCTCTAATTTTCATTTGTCCCTAAATGCTTTCTAATATCCCTTTTACTGTTTTTGACTTATTGGGTGTTTATATGTATACTGCTTAATTTAAGTCATAATACTAAGTTTTCTATCTTTCTTTCTGTTATTGATTTCAAATAACTTCAAGATAATATTATTTCAGTGTTTTTAAATATATTGAGGCTTACTTTGTGGCCTAATATATCTTCTATCCTGCAGAATAATGTATGTGTACTTGCAGTCATTATTGGGGGGGAGTATTTTATATTTGTCTGTTAGGTCTAGTTTATTTATGGTGGTATTCAAGTCCTCTATTTCTTTATTGATATTCTGCCAATATATTCTATAAATTATGAAAATGATATATTGAAGTCTCCAAATATTATTGTAGAACTGTCTCTTTCTTCCCCTCAATTCTTTTAATGTTCACGTCAGATATTTTTAGGTTCTATTATGAGGTTCCTATATATTCCTTATCATTATATCTTCTTGATGAAAACATTCTTGTTCAGGTGCAATGTCTCTTTTATTTTTTCCCTCGTATAACAGTTTTTGACTAAAGTCTACTTTTTCTGATATTGTTATAGCCACTCCAGCCTTCTTTTGCTGCATGATATACTTTTTCAATCTTTTCATTTTTAGGCTATATGTATCATTGGATCCAAAGTGAATCTTGTGTAGGCAGCATACATATTTTTTTCTTTTTTGGTAGTAGTAGTAGTAGTAGTTCTGTCCATCTTTGTCTTTTTATTGGAAAGTTTCAACTGCTCATATTTAAAAGAATTATTGATATGGAAGCACTTTTGCCATTTTGGAACTTTTTTTCTCTGTGTCTTATAACTTTTTTTTTTTTTTTTACCTCATTTCCTCCATCACTGTCTTATTTTGTATTTACTTGATATCTATTAGTAAACAATTTTGATTCCCTTCTCATTTCCTTAACCATATTTTTTTTTTAGGTATTTTCTTTGTGATTACATGGGAGGTCAACTAAATTTAAAATAATCTGGTTTGAACTGGTGCACGCTTAAATTCAATAGCATATTAAAACTCTTAGTTTATGTTAACATGAAATAAATTATTATTGAATGAATTATTGTTTTTTAAATAAATGGCATGTATATTTTTAATCCAATGGTCAAATCCACAAGTATTAATAAAAGTTAAATGTAAAATACAACCTACAAAAGAATTAAAGGAAACAAACTGGAATATTTATCTTAGGGTGAAGATGGACTTTACAAACAACAAAAAAAGAGCATGGAATGAAAAGATACAGAAAATGATTCTAAATAGATACAATAAATGTTTTGAGATGACAGTTAATAAACAAAATTGTTATTAAAATCCAGGGTTGATTGCCTTCCAGTCCACAATTATGCCAAACTACTTTGAGAAATAATTGTATTACAATGAAATACTTTCAACCACATGTTAAAAGGAATAATATTCATGTAAACAGCACTGTATTTGCACAGATAACTGATTTAATGATTAAAGGAAAAGTGCACATGAATTAACAAGATGCATTATGAAGACTTAAAAGCTCACCAACAAATTATTGATTTGATTATGTTTTTCAGTTTAGTCAATTAACATAGCGTTGCTTAGATATGATACCAGGATTAAAATATTAGGAAGTATTTAGCATTAAAATATGTAGAGTTTTATGATTTCACAAGAATAAAAAGAATAGACCTTCTATTTACCATAATCTATTCTGATGAGATTGTTTTCAAGTAGTATGACATACTAATAATATTAAAAAAAAAAAAATTCACACCTATAAGTTAAGGAACCTAGAAGCCTAAGAGCAAAATCTAAAAGAGTTCATATTCTTTGACATTTGATTCACAATCACAAATACTTTTGGGGAAAATTTATTATTTGCCTAGTAAATATATTATACAATTGAAAAGGTTTTAAATTCCATTTACAAGGCACATTTCTTGTACAGAAAGACACATTTATGACAACTAAATAATGTTGAATACTTCTTAAATAAGAAACTCTATCTGTATATATAAATATAGGAGTCTATTGAACTTAACTTCATAAACTTAGAATTCAAAATTAACAATTGATCAAATTAGCTGAATATCGGTTAGTCATTATTTAGTATTATGAAGACAAATATTTAATTACAATAAAATATAGAGAATAAAACACACACATCAGATATGAAAAAAAAAAAAAAACAATCTCTTGTATTATACCAGTCTTATAGGTAGAAATCATTAATTGATAAAAGTTAAAAGTGAAGCATAGAGAGAAATAAAAAAT
>NW_006922434.1:626003-627658 GCF_000298275.1 Orycteropus afer afer
TGCGGCAATCCCTCATCCCCAACCACTTTCTGGGTCAGCAGGAATTCCATCCCAGTCTGTGTGCTCGAATGGAGCCTGGGAACCCTGCCTCGCCCTGGCTGAATTTTTTTTTTCTTTTTTCTATTTTTTAATTTGTTTTTCTCTGTTTAAAAAACTACTACTATTATTATTACTTTTGTCCTTTTTACTATTATTCTTTATTCTTCTCCTCCCTGGTTCTAGTTTTCAGCCATTTTTCTTTTTCTTGTTCCTGTTTGCAATTTTCTTTTTCTTTCTCATGGTTAATCCCATTCATTGTTTTTCTTTTTGCATTTTTCCCATATTTTTCTTCATTATTCTCCTTCTCTACTTTTTTCTCTTATTGTCCTATCCCCAGATATTGCACAGTGGTTTGTTTTTTTTTTTTTTTTCCCCTTTCTTTTCCTCTTTTTTCTTTTTTTTGGTTACTGTGCCTGTGTGATTACACAGTGTATTTTTTGTCCATGTGCTTTTACTTTTTTGATGGTTATTCAATTGTTATTTTTGTCCAACCGAGTGGAAGACAGCAACAGTGCCCATATGACAAAACTGCACTCGCACACCCTGAAGCTTCACTTACTGAGTGAGAGCCACCAATTTCTTCACCACTAATGGGCCAACAGTAAACAACCACCAAGAAAAGACTGACTCACCTTTGGCTGCTCTTCACAAACAGTTAACAAAGATCTAAACACAACTGCTCCCTAATGTCTCAGAGACAACAGACCATCACAGTTCACACAAAGAAGGAAAATAAAGTGGTAGAAACAAGGGAGCAGGATACAGATCCAGAACACATCCCTGAGGAAGGAGCAGCATTGGAACTCTCTGATAAGGAATTCAAATGAATTATATTTAGGTGTCTTCAAAGGATTGAAAGACAGACCAAGGAAAACACAGACAAAACCCTAGAAGAATTTTGGAAGAAAATACAAGAATAAAGTGACAAAATAAATGAAAAATTAGAAATGATACAAAATCTACATGTAGAAATCCAGAAGATTAAAACTAAATTTTTAGAAATAAATAACACATTGAATGGGCAAAGGAGTAGAACTGGATCAATGGAATACAGAATTAATGAGATTGAACACAAATAGCTGAATATTTCTTTGGAAGGGAGCAATCAGAAAAAAAAGATAAAACAAAATCAAAAGGAATAATCTACATGTAATCAGAATTCCAGAACAGGAAGAGAAAAACAAAACCACTGAAAAAATTGTCCAAGATTTGTTGAAGATAACTTCTGTAATATGATGAAAGATGAGAATATATCCATTGAGGAAGTTTAACAAATCCCAAACAGGATACCCCATAAGAAAATCACCACGACATGTCATCATCAAACTCACTAAAACCAAAAGCAAAGAAAGAATACTGAAAGTATCACAGGAAAAATGAAATGTTACCAAGGCAACCAATAAGACTAAGCTCTGATTTCTCAGTGGAAATCATGCATGGAAAACAGAAAAATTGCAAACCAAGAATTACATATCCAACAAAATTGTCCCTCAAATATGATGGTGAAATTAGGACATTTCCAGATAAGCAAAAATTAAGGGAATTTGATAAAACCTGACCAACCTTACAAGAGATACTAAAGGGAGTCCTTTGAACAGAGAATCAATAATAGCAAA
>NW_006922434.1:628218-629720 GCF_000298275.1 Orycteropus afer afer
TTGAACCTCCAGCCTTCTGGTTAGCAGTCAAGTGCTTTAGCCACTATGCTACCAGAGCTCCTAGGAACAACATTAGAGAGATGCAAATAAAAACAGCAATAAGATACCATCTCACCCTTTGCACTAATAGCAAAGTTTAACAAGACAGAGAGAGAATAGAACTTTCATACACTGCTGGTCAGACTGTCAAATGATACAATCACTGTGGAAAGCAGTATAGTGATTCCTTAAAAAGCTGGAATTAGAAAATACCATTTGACCCAGCAGTTCCATTATTAGGTATATATCCTAAAGAAGTGAGAGGCAGGACAAGAACAGATATATGTACACCCATGTTCATCACAGCACTATTTACAATAGTCAAAAGATGGAAACAACCTAGGTGCCCATCAACAGAAGAATGGATAACCAAACTATGCTACATACACACAATGGGATACTGTGCAATCTTAAAGAATTATTCAGAGTATACAAAACACTGCCTAACATGGATTCTCAAAGAATTGGTCAGGGGAAACCTTATGAATAGCAGAGAAACACTGTCTGATATATAACTGTGCAACTTTATGAATAGCTAGGAAACGTTATCCAATACAGTGCAGAAAGAGGAGCCCCATAGGTAAGAAGGTTTTAAAAATATGACTAGGAAAGAGCTGCATCATCAAAGTAGGACCAACCTTACTGATATGGATAAACTAAAACTTTTGAGACATCCATTTGCTGACATGACACAACTCAAATTGAGGAGAAACAGCTTTAAACATCAATTAATAATAGGAACATGGAATGTATAAAGTATGAATTTAAGAAAATTGGAAATTGTCAAAAAAGAAATGGAATGCATAAAGATTGATATCCTCATCATTAGTGATCTGAAATGGACTGGTTTTGACCACTTTGAATCACACAACCATGTGATCTGCTATGCCAGAAATGACAGTTTGAAGAGGAATAGCATGACATTCATCATCACAAAGGATGTTTCAAGATCTGTCCTGAAGTACAATGCTGTCAGTGATAGGATAATATCCATATGCCAACAAGGAAGACCAGTTAATATAACTATTATTCCAATTTGTGCACCAACCACCAAAGCCAAAGATGAGGAAACTGAATATTTTTATCAACTTCCACATTCTGAAACTGAGTGAACTTGCAATCAAGATATGTTAATTACCACTGGTGACTGGAATGCAAAAGTGGGGAAAAAAAGAAGAATTACTGGAAGCTGGAAAATTTGGCCTTGGAGACAGAAATAACACTGGAGACTGCATGATAGAATTTAGCAAGACCAATGACTTATTTATTTCAACAACACAAACAGTGGCAATACATGTGGACTTCACCAGGTGGCATACACAGGAATCAGATTGACTATATCTGTGGCAAGAGGTGATGGAAAAGCTCAATATCTTCAGCCAAAATAAGGCCAGGAGCTGATTGTGGAACAGACCATCAACTGCTCATATGCAAGTTTAACTTGAAGTTGAAGACAATTAAAA
>NW_006922434.1:631675-634932 GCF_000298275.1 Orycteropus afer afer
TAATGCTCCTTGGAAGCGAGAATGGCCAGCCTTTGTCTCACCTACTTTGGTCATGTTGTCAGAAGCAGCCATTCCCTGGAGAAGAAAGTCATGCTTGTAAGATGGAAGGTGGAGAAAAGAGGGCAAGTCCCCCAATGAGAAGGATTGATGCAGTGGCTGTGGTGATGGACTCAAGTGTAGCAGGAATCATGGAGCTGGCATGGGACCAGGTGGTGTTTCATCCTACTGTACATAGTGTCACTATGAGTTGGAGACGTCTAGACGGCACCCAACAACAACAACAGCAACAACTGCAAAACACTGCCTAACATGGATAAATTTAGAGGACATTATGCTGAATGAAATAAGTAGATCACAGTAGGACACATATTGTATTATGTGCACATTATTGTAAAAAGTCAAGGGAAGGTTTATATATGGAAGGAAATTTTCTTTGTTGGTTACCAGGAGGGGGGCAGGGAGGGAACACTGTTAGATAGGTACACACAAGTAGTGATCTGGGTGAAGGGAAGGGCAATGTACCAAATGTGAGTGATCAACACCATGACATTGAGGAAAAGGAAGACATAGAGAGGTGCATGGAAGGTACAGACAACAATGATGAACCCTTTTGCACATACACTAATGCATTCTCAGTGAGAGCAAACATTGATCTACAGGTGGAGAGATGCGTGGACAGGCTGAACTATTAGGTATGTCTATGAAGTGGGGTGTGTGCCCATGACCATGTATAGGGTTGGCAGACAATGTTTCTACAAGTGTATTGGTATGTTCTTTAAGAATCCCTAGGTATATGGTAGAGCTGACAAGGGACAAGGTTGTAGTCACTTATTGGCCACAGCCAGCTACCCTGAGGGAGTGAGTAGTTGGACCTCTGGGCTTGTGACAATGGTTGCAGAAGATGTCAAGTTCTATTGACACAATATACTACACAAAAATATTCCACATCCTACTTTGGTGAGTAGTGGCTAGGATCTGAAAAGTTTGCAGGTGGCCATCTAGCTGCAATGACGGATCTCTTCTGGTCCAGAGCAAAGAATAATGAAGAAAACCAAAGATGCATAGAAACAATTAGTCCAAGGGAATGGTACACTGTGTGATCATCACCCTATATGGCTATGAAATCAAGAGAACTAGATGGTGCCCAGCTAACACTGTCAACCCCTCAGAGGGGGATCTACGCAATAGATCCTGGAAAGAGTGGGAGAATAATGTGGAACAAAACTCAAAATCATTTAAAAAAATGAAATAAAAATGGGACCAGTTTTGGTGGTCTGGTATATCCTGGTGAAACCCCTGAGATTGTGGTCCCTGGTTGCCCTTTAGGTCTGGAATTAAACCCACTCCTGTGGCTTCCAGCCAAACAAAAGACAGACATATGAGCTGAACATTTACGTTAGGTAGATACACTCCTTGGAGAGATCAATCATGGGAGAATAGAAGAGCTGTGTACTCGCCAGGAGGCAGCTCAGAGGACAGGAGTACATAGGGGGGAAGGACACAGGGAAGAGGTAATTATGGGGAGGAAATGGGAAGAAAACTGTTGCATTGTGGGAAACTGCATGTGAACTACTGTATGGAAAATGAATTTGCTCTGTAAGCTTTCACCCAAATCACAATACAAATTAAAAAATAAAGAAAGAGCGAGTGAGATGTTGTTAACCATTTAATGCTACTTGCATCAGGAATCACTGCACTCCCTACACTGACTCAAGAAGAAATAGTATATCTTAACATAACCAAAACAAGTGAATAGATTGAATCAGTAATCAAAATCTTCCTAACAAAGATAAACCCTGTACCAGATTGCCTCACTGGGAAATTCTGTCAAAAAATCAAACATTTATAGAAATGCCTCCAATTCTATGTTTTTCAAAAAACAAAAATAAATAAATAAAATAAGGAGGTGAGAATCACCCTGATATCAAAGTCAGACAAATATACTACAAGAAAAGAAAATTGCAGAAAAAACATTCCTAATGAATACAGATGAAAAAATACTCAAAAAAATACTAGAAAACCAGATAAAAAACATATCAAAGAGTTACACATCATGATCAGCTGGCAGTTATTCCAGGAATGCAAAGGGTGGTCCAACATTTGAAAATTTATCAATTTAATATACCACATTAACATAACAAAGACAGAAATATGTGTTCATCTCAATAGATGCAGAAAAGACATTTGGCAAAATTCAATATTATTTCATGATAAAAACACTGAACAAGATAGGAATAGAAGAATTTCCTCAATGTAATAAAAGCATTTATGAAAAACCCTCCGTGAACATCAAACCCAATGGAAAAAGGCTGAAAGCTTTCTCAAAATATCAGGAACAAGACAGGGATGTCCATTCTCATACAGTTATTCAACATTGTTCTGGAAGTCTTAGCTAGACCAATTAGGCTATGAAAAAAAAAAAAGAAAGAAAAGAGAAAAAAAGAAGAAAGTATCTAAATCAGGAAGGAGAAACTTAGAGTTTCCTTTTTCACAGATGAGACAATCCTATATGTAGTAATCCCCAAAGGATCAACCAGAATGTAATTAGAACTCATAAAAGAATTCAGCAAAGGGACAGGTTACAAGGTCAACAGAAAAAAATCAGTCAGCAATAAGTAAGCAGAAAGGGGAATTAAGGAAACATTATCATGTACAAGAGCATCTAAAGGAATAAAGTACCTAGTAGTAAATTTAACCAGGAAGTTGAAAGATTTGTACACAGAAAACTACAAAACATTACTAAAAGAAATTTTAAAAGTCGTGAATAAATGGAAGGAAATTCTGTGTTCATGGATTGGAAGTCATAATAGAGTTAAGATATCAAAACTATATAAAGCAATCTAGGAATTTAATGCAATATTTATCAAAAGAAAAGAACCAACCCTCCAATTTTTATGGAATGACAAGGCATCCTGAGTAGATAGCATAATGTGATAGAAAAACAATAAAGTGTGAGGAGTCACACTTCCTGATTTTAAAACATACAATACAGGTACAGTAATCAAAACAAACTGGTACTGATATAATAACAGATATATAGACCAATGGAATAAAATCAAGAGTCCAGAAATAAATATATCCATTCAATAGGGAAGAAGAGTTACTTCAACAAATGGTGCTGGAAAATTTGTATTTCTACATGAAAGTGAGTAGAATAAGATCCCTGCCTCACACCATAAACAAAAATCAATTAAAAATAGATCCAGGACTAAAATGTGAAATCATTAAACTCTTAAAAGAAAATGTGGGAATGAGAC
>NW_006922434.1:636235-646530 GCF_000298275.1 Orycteropus afer afer
TACTTAGGGAGATGCAAATCAGACTACAGTGAGATACCACCTCACTCCTATTAGAAAGGCAATTAAAAAAAAAAAAAACATTAAAACATGGAATGTTGAGGTTGTTGAGAATCTTGAACCCTTATCCATTTCTGATGGGATGGTAAAATAATGCAATCACTATGGAAAACATTTTGTCAGTTCCTCTAAAAGTTGAAAATAGAACTACTCTATGACCCAGAAATCCTACTGCTAAATATATCCAAAAGTAAACACAGGAATGCAAACATAAATCTGTACATCAATGTCCATTGCAGCACTTTCATAATAGTCAAAAGGAAACAACAAAAATCGATATCAACAGTTGAAAGGATAGACAAAAGCTGATATATATGCAGGCATACCATAGAGATATTGTGGGTTTGGTTTCACATCACCACAATAAAGCAAATATCACAATAAAATGAGCCACAGAATATTTTTGGTTTCCAAATGCATATAAAAGTTATGATTAAACTATACTGTAGTCTATTAAGTGTGCAATAAAAAAAGTTTTAAATACTGTGAGAATTACCAAAATATGACACAGAGACACAAAGTGAGCACATGCTGTTATAAAAATGGAGCCAATAGACTTGCTCAATGCTGGGTATCCACAAAGTTTAATTTTTCTAAAAAAGAAAATGCAAAATCTGTGAAGTGCAATAAATCAAAGCATAATAAAATCAGTTATGCCTGTACAGAATGGAATAGCACTCAGCCATAAAGAGAAATGAAGTCCTGATGCCACAACATGAACGAAGCTTGAAAACATAATGCTGAGTGTAATAAGTCAGTCTCAAAAGGACAAATATTGTATGATCTCTTGTATATGAAATAAGCAAACAAAGATTATTAGTGTTCACTATGAGTAGGAGGTAGGCAGGATGGGGAAATTTTTTCTTAGGTGCATTAAGTTTATATTAATGTGAAATGATATGTAGAAGTAAAGAGAGAAGGGAAATTTAAGAATGCAATCAATGTTACCAATTTGTAATATACAAATTTTTTACATGTTTTGTTGTGTATATTTTCACCACAATAAAAAAGTAAAAGAAGCAATGTGGAAGCGGTAGTCAAGAAATCAAATGATATATGTCATTAGGAAAATCTGCTGTAAAAGAGATCTTTAAAGTGTTCAAAAGCAAAGAAGTGTCTTTGATGACTAAGGAGTGTCTGTCCCAAGCCATGGTCCTTTCAATCACTTCATATGCCTGCAAAAGCTGGACCATGAAAAGGGAAAACAGAAGAATAATGAACACATTTGAATTGTTTTGCTGAAGAATATTGGATATACTGTATACCACCTGAAGAATCAACAAGTATGTCTTAGAAGAAATACTGCTTAGAAGTGAAGATGGTGAGACTTAGGCCTCCTTACTTTGACATGTCATAAGAAAAGACAAATAGCAAGGGAAAAAAAGCATATATTTATTTATTTATTTATTTATTTATATGTATGTATACATATATACATACATATATATATATATATATATATATTTATAAAATATTTGGCAAAGTAGAGGAGTCTTTGAAAATAAAAGAAACCTTCAATGAGATGAATTGACACAATAGTCACAGCAGGACTCAAATATATCAATTATCATAAGATGACGCAGGACCAAGGATGTTTTATTCTGTTATTAATAAGGTCACTAGGAGTTGCAGCTAACTCAACAGGAACAAATCACAGTATATTACAAATTTGCTTAGAAAAGCACATTTTAACATGGAGTAAATAAATCTGGCTACATTTGTTAGTCATATTATGAAATTGTATCATGATTTCTTGTGCTTGGTAGAAAAGGGCTTTTGAGAGTAATTGCAATGCTGAGTGGCTGGTGATATTATCATATTATGAAAAATTACTTTTATGAATATAAAGTAATTGAGGAAAACAAAGGATATACATGTTTTCTTAATTGAACTTGATCTGTTGAACTATAAATGGAATGGATTTGATATTATATTTCTTATATAGGACATTATGGTACATTTTCTCTTTTCCTCAGTCTGTCAATCATGGTACTGAGTAGCTGCTTCGGGGATCTATATTCCTTGGTGGTAATATTGATGATTACTTAATCACTTCACATGTATTGATTAGGAAGGGAGAAATTCAATCAAGTGCATCAATACTCATGAAGAAGAATGGCATATTTGTTTCATTCCTGGTACTACAATTTCTGTCTGCCTGATTATCTTGATTTACCAAATGCTGGATCTGAGGTTTATACAGTTGTTGACTGTAATCAAATGTGCATTCTCAATGCAACATGCCAGTCACTTTGGAATGGAGGGAAATTTTTAATTGTTTGGGCCATTATTTTTACAACATAAACTAAATTTATTTTTAAATGATGTACTTCACACACAATGGGAGCCCTGGTGGGATAATGCTTAAGGCATTTGACTGCTAACCAGAAGGCTAGCAGTTCATACCCACCAGCCACTCCTTGGAAGGGAGATGGGGCAATCTACTTCCATAGTGATACTGCCTCAGAAACCCAAGGAGTGGTTGCTATGAGTCAGATCCAACTCAACAGCAGTGAGAGACAGAGAGAGACTTGAGACAATAAGGTCATTGGTTAGTGTCTTGAGAAAGAAATACTAATCCCTAAGTAGAGAACTATTACCCACATCAAATGAGATCACAGTTGTGGGTTCAGTTTCTAGTGAATAGGTGACAGCAATTCTAAATCAGTCCACTGTTTTGACTGACAATGATTGGCTCTACAGAAGTGTGCACAGGGATCTTGTCTAGCAACAAAAGGATCTGATGCCAACTCTATTGTCTCAGTCATGAAAAATCTCCCATCAGTTGTTTTGGCAATGTACTTTTCCAGCTTGTGTCTCTGGAGACAATGCATTCTCTAGATTATATTTTTATTTTATCTTTCTTCCTTTAGCATTTCATTAGGAAGATATGAGTAAAAAACTTACTAATATATAAATAGAAGTATAGTTAGAAATTTTTAATATATATTCAATTTGCTCAGTTTGGACAATTTCTAAGCTACCTTATTGATGTAGAAATAAAAATATAAGAAGTTAAACTATTTATTAACATGTTAATTTAGATAACTTATTTATTTATTTACTTATTTTACATATTTTATAACAAGCACAGATTTTATAACAAGCACAGATTTTTCAATCATTTCTCCTTTCAGGAAAGTAGGGATAGCAGGTTCTCTAAATGACTCCTTTGTATGCTTTATGTTCTTGGGAAATTAATATGCTGAAACTCAAATATCTAATTGTACTGAAGATATAATTTTCAATGGACAAGAAACTGTTTAAAAAATTAAAAGAATGTTTATGTAAAAGAAAATATAAGACTTCTAGGAAGATGGTGCTATGAACAGGATCTCAATCCTCCCACACAAGTACTAAGAAAAGCAATTAGAAATATGTAATCTTAACTAGATAAGAACTATGAAATTAGATGGAGGATTGCAACCACTAAGCACAGATTTTAAAAAAAAGTGACATTTAAATGGTAAGAAAATTATTTTCTCGAGTATCCCTTTCTGCCCTCTCTGGGTGCAGCATATGAAAAGCTGCAGTGGAGGCAGACCATGGTTCTCACTTTCAAAGAAGGGTCCCTATTCTCTGACTCTAGAGTGAATAGTGTAAATATTGCTACCTGACTCTTTAGTGTTTCCGTTCTGATATATCTGGGAGCTGTCTAACAGACTGTGCACTGTTGTTGTTGTTGTTGTTATGTGCCGTCGAGTCAAACCCAACTCACAGTAACCCCTCCTTGGGTTTCCGAGGCAGTATCACTATGGAAGTAGCATTGCCCAACCTTCCTTCCGAGGAGTGGCTGGTGGGCTTGAACCGCCAGCGGTCTGGTTAGCAGGCAAGTGTCTTATCCACTATGCTACCAGAGCTCCCGGACTGTGCACTAGGTTGGCCTTAATCAGAGCTCTCATAGGGTGGTAGAGAGAGCCGGAAGCAAAGACTGGAGGTGGTGCTTCCCTGAGAGTTTTGTTGTTGTTGTTGTTGTTTTTAACAAAGTAGCACTTTTAAAAGCATTGTATATAAGGGGGAACTGAAAAATGTAACATGTTAAAATAGAGTAATATTCCAGTTTGACAAGGCATGAAAAGAAGCTGAAAATAATGACTTTTAAAGAAGAACAAGTCTTCTTTTGATGAGATAAATTATTTCAATGGAATCATGGTCATGAGTAGATGAAAAGATTTTAAAGAAACAATATTAAACATATTCAAAGAAATAAAGGGAAATGTGGGCAAAGAACCAAAGAAATCAGAAAAAATGTTACATGAACAAATAGATAATAGTAATAAAAAATACACACAATAAAACAAAAACAAACAGAATTATGGATGCTGAAAAATACAATTACTAAAGAAAAAATTTATCTGGAGGGGTTCAACAGAAGATTTCAACTGGCAAAATAAAGAATTAGTAAATTTGAAAATAGGGCAATCAAAAGTATTTAATTTAAAGAGCAAAAAGAAACAAAGTATTAAGAAAGATTATCAAAACCTAATGAAATTGTGGGATACCACCAAATGAACTAATCTACCCAGGATGGAAATCCCAGAAGGAGAAAAGAGAGGGCAAGAGAAAGAAATATTATTGGAGAAATAATGGCAGAAATCACATATTTGACAAAGCAGATTAATCCACACATAGAAAAAGTCAATGAGCTCTAACTTAGATTAAACTAAAAGATCCAGACTGAAGCACATTATAACCAGACATTCAGAGAGAATCCTGAAAACAGCAAAAGGGAAGAGAAGTGTTTCACTCAAGGAATCATTAATAAGGCTTAAGTGTCAATTTCTCCTCAAAAACTTCACACATCAGAAGGCAGTGAAATAACATATTGAAAGTGACAAAACAAAAATATAATGTCAATCGAGTTTTCTTTCCAAAATCCAAAACCAAACTCACTGCTGTCGAGTAGGATCTGACTCATAATGACCTTTCCTTGGGTTTCTGAGATAGTATCACTACAGAAGTAGATTGCCCAATCTTCCTTCCAAGGAGTGGCTGCTGGGTTTGAACTGCCAGGCTTCTGGTTAGCAGTCAAAGTTTTCTTTAGCCAACAATAATGTCTTTCAAGAAGAATGGTGAAATTAAGACTCCCAAATACACCAAGCTGAGGGAGTTTGTGATTGCTAGACCTATACTACAACAAATACTAAAGGTATTTTTTTTCATTTGTAACTAAAATGATACTGGACAATAACTCAAAGACTAATATAAAAAGAAGAATAATCTTCAATAAAAGTAATCTCCTGGGTAAGCATGAGAGCAAGTTTTATGTTTTTGGCTTGTAACTTTAATATTCATGCCTATAAGATAAAAAAAAAAAACATAAAATATAATTATACTTTGACATTTGACATATAATGTATAAAGATATAATTTATTGAAACTACATAAAGGAATGGTAAAAAATGGCACAGGGATAGAGTTTTTGTGTATTACTGAAGTTAAAAAAAAACAACTCACTGCCGTCAAGTAGGTTTCAAATCATAGTGACCCCTCCTTGGGTTTCTGAGGGGGTATCATTACAGAAGTAGATTGCACAACCTTCCTTCCGAGGAGTGGCTGGTGAGTTTGAACTGCCAGCCTATATGATGTCTACAAAAGACATATCTGAGACCACAAAACAGAAATATACTAAAAATCAAAGATTGGAAAACATGCTTCACTCAAATAGTAGTAAAAATTAAATAAAATGTAAAAAAGAGCTAAGGTGGTATGCTGATATCAGACAAAATAGGCTTTGCATAAAAATCTTTTATAAAAGATTAAGGATATTATATTATGGTAAAAGGATTAATTTATTAAGAAGATACAACAATTATATATGCACCTAACATCAGTGCTACACAATATAACAAGGAAACACTGACAGTACTGAGAAGAAGAATAAATAATTATAAAGTGATTGATGGATACTCCAGTAAACTATTTTCAGTAATGCACAGGACATTTAGAAAAAAAATATAAGGAAAAATAGAATATGAAAAACACTGTTGTGGTGTAGTAAATTACCTGGTATGGCTTTTCTAGGCATAAGTCTTTATAAACTCCATAGTGGAATTTGCTGTGAGCAACTGAGGAGCTCCTGATTATTAAAGTTATCCACCTGGAGTATTTCTGTTGAGAGTGGCACAAAGCAATGCTCTGGGAAGTTAGTTCTCTCTCAGGGGCTTAGAATTCTGATGTTCTGATTGGCTAGTTTGGCCACTCTGTCAGGCTCAAAAGGAGGCCTCCTAGAGACAGAAGTCTCTCTGACTGTTGGCTGAGAAGGATGTGCTGCTGAGAGAAACACACTCCTGAGAGACACACACTTCTGAGAGACACACACTACTGGGAAAGAGATGCAAGAGACACACATTGCTGAGAGAGACACCCAGAGACATGCACTGCTGGAAGAGAGACTGTGAGAGACTGTTGGCTGAGAGACGGTGGGCTGAGAGAGACTGAGCATTGTCCCTGAACTTGAATTATAGCCTGGTGCTTCCCTATTAATCTCCATATCTGTGAGTTCTGTAGTCAATTATCGAACCCAGCAGAAAGGTGGTGGGTGCTGTGGGAGGAACAGTTGGTGTCCAGGTTGATGAAAGGGCTGGAGAGAGGCAGAAAGGCTAGGAATAGGTCTTGGGCTATTGATGGTGATTCTGTCTTCCTCTTGTGCAGTTAGAGGAAGTCAGAAAATGGTGCCTCCTTGCTTCTTTGGCAAGTATAAAACTGGACCAAACAGGCACATATAGAATACTGCACTTAACAACAGTACCATACACATTTTTCTCTAGTGAACATGGATCAATCTTTAGGATGGACCATAGCTGGGTTAGAAAACAAGTATCAACAAATTTAAAAAGATTATAAAATCATATACAGTACCTTTGACCACAATGGAATGAAACTAGAAATCAATAACAGAAGGTAAATTAGAAAATGCACAAAAAATGATTAAGCAACACTCTTTAACAACCAATGGGTCAATGAAGAAATTTAGAGAGAGATCAGAAAATCGGGAACAATTTGCAAAAACAGATGGGCAATGTAAGTAAAGAGATGGTACCTCTATGGAAAAAAAAAAAAAGAAAAGAAAAGAAAGAAACACTAGTACTGTGACAGGAAAGGACCAGTGAGCTTGAGGATGTGTCAATGTTAACTTTTCAAGCTAAAAAGCGAAGAAAAATAATACTAAGTGGAGCAGATTATCAATGAAATGTAATATAAATGGAAAAATTATACCATACCTATAATGGAATACCAGCAGGAAAAAATAGTAAGGAGTAGCAGAAATATTTGAATTAACAAATGGTGACAAAATGTCTGAAATTAATGACATACACAAAATCACAGATTCAGAAAACTCAAAAAACACCAAGCAAGATAAATACTTAAAATAATACCTAACCAAAAAAACAAACTCACTGCCATCAAGTCAGATCCAACTCATATTGACTCCTCCTTGGGTTTCTGAGGCAATAGATTGCCCAATCTTCCTTCCAAGGAGTGGCTAAACAATACCTAGACATGTCATATTCAAACTTCAGAAAATCAAAGACAAAGAGAAAATCTAAAAGAAACTGGCAATGGGAAATATCTTACTTATAGAGGCACAGAGATAAGAATTACACTGGACTTCTGCTCAGAAACCATTTATGCAAGAAGAAAGTAGAGTGAAATATTTAAGGTATTGAATAATAAATACCAAAAAGGGCATGGGGGTGGCATTTTCTGACCTCCTCCGGCCTCACAAGGGAGAAACAGGGTCACAATCAACAGCCCCAGGCGTATGCCTATGAGTTCAGACATGCTGCCACCCTCCATCTTTTTTTACCAGTTCTGACAATAACCAGCCCTCCCATGACACTCACTACTTCTCTGCTAGGTTTGATAATTCAGTGCAATGGCAACACAGAACTCACAGAAAATATTCACAATTTTGGGTTTTATTAGGGAAGTAATAACTTGCAATTCAGATTCAGGAACACTCTCAGGATACAATTTTCCAGTCAGGATAGTCTTCCCCTCTGCTATGCTCTCAGGCATGCCTTTCTGGCTCTTGGCCTCTCCGCCTAGCCTCTGCCCTGCTCAGGCAAGTGTTACAAAGCTCTTTTAGTTCTGCTGATAGGTGCACTTAGGTACACCCCACTCCTCCAGCAAGCCTCCTCCCCAAAGGCACTCAGCTTTCTCACTCTGTCGGCCAGGTAAGCCTGCTACTGTCTTGTGCCTCTTGGTTCCACTGCCACTGTCCCTCAACCAGAAGTCTCTGCCAGGGTGTCTCTGCCAAGGAGGGCCAGCACAGGGATCTCAGGTCTAAGGATGCACTCCACTCCAATTCCATCTCTTCTTTCTTGGTAACAGTGAGACTCCCCCCTTCTGCCTCTAGGAGTTCTTTTTAAGCCTAGCAGCATAGAAAAACTAACCAATCCTCACATTAGAGTTCCATACATATTATTTGTGTGGTCCCACCCAATAATTTTGTGGGAGCCACAAACATTATGGCTGGAAGAGTCTGACCAAGTAATTCAATGCAACACATAAATAAATGATAATTCCAGAATTCTGTATTTAAAAGTGAAAAAAAGATTTTCAGAAACAGAGAAAAATGGAGGTAATTTGTTGTCGGCAGACCTGCCTTGCAAGAAGTGTTAAACTAGTTTTTCAGAGGGAAGGAAACTGATAGAAATCAGGTGTTTTGATCTACATAAAAAAAGAAGTGTGTTAGAGGAGAAATTAATGAAACTTAAAGAAGAAAAAAACACATGAACATAACAATTGATGAAAAAAAGCATTTAACAAAGTTTAACACCCATTAATAATAATAATGATGATAATAATAACCATAACCCAGAAAAGTAGGAGTAGAGAGAATCTTCCCCAAATTGATGAAAACATCTACAAAAAACCTACACCTAGCAGAAAGGAACTAGATGTTTTCTACTTATGATTCAGGTGGAAAAAAATCACCAAGGGTACCCCCTTGTCATCACTTCTATCCAAAAGCATGCAAGAATCCATAACTAATACATTTAAACAATAAAAGGAAGTGAACAGTATACAGATTGGGAATAGAAGATGTGAACACTGCTATAAAACCAACTAAGACATGTATACAACACTCCAACAAAAAACAGCACAATTTTCATTCTCTAGTGTCCATGGGAGCTCTGGTAGCATAGTGCCTAAGGCACTTGACTGTTAACCAGAAGGCTGGCAGTTCAAACCCACCAGCCACTCCTCGGAAGGAAGGTGGGGCAATCTACTTCCATAGTGATACTGCCTCGGAAACCCAAGGCGGGGTCACTATGAGTTGAGTCTGACTTGATGGCAAATAACAACAACAACAACTAGTGTCCATGGATCATTCTCCAGGAGAGACAAATCTAGGTCACAAATCAATTTTCAACAAATTGAAATTGATTAAAACCATGGAAAATACCTTCTCTGAGCATAATGTAATTATACTAGAAAGCAGTGACAGAAGGAAAACTGGAAAATACACAGATATATGGAAATTAAACCAAAAAACACTATTAAACAAACAATGGTTCAAGGAAAGAATCAAAAGTGAAATAAAAAATATTTATAGTTGAAAGATACTGAAAGCAGACCATACCAAAATGTATGGGATGCAGTGCAAGCAGTGCTCAGAGGAAAATTTAAACTGTAGTGGAAAATACATTTAAAATGAAGGAAAATCACAAATCAATAACCTGACTTTACTTTTCAACCCAAACAGATAAGAAAAAGAATAACATAATGCACCCAAATCTACTAAAAGGAAGGGAGTAACAAAAATCAGAGCAGATAAAAATGAAAGAGAATACAAAAATGTTAAAGAAAATCACTAAAATCAGAGGTTTTTGTTTTTTTAAGATAAAAACAAATTTCTAGATAGACTGACAAAGAAAACGAGAGATAAGCTGCAAATATCTAAAATCAGAAATGAAGTGGAGACATTACAATCAGAAATAAATACATAGAATCATGACAATTATGAACTCTTATACAACACATTTTAGATAATTTGGATGTATGGCTGTATTTCTAGAAATACATAATCAAGAAAAAAATAGAACATCTCAACAGACCCATCACAAGGGAACAGATTGAATCAGTAATCAAAAGCCTAACAACAACAACAACAATTTTCTGGACCAGATCATTTTACTCTTCACTAAGTAATTCTACCAAACATTCATAGAAGTGGCACCACTCCTTCCGAAACTTTTCCAAAAAACAGAAGTGCTGGGAACTTTTTC